>NC_091574.1:20791353-20796353 GCF_042767895.1 Penaeus vannamei
TACTTTTCCAGTATCGATTTCTTCATTATCTTGCCCTTTCCTATTTCCCCCAACAACCTTTTCTCCTTCTCCTCTTTCTTTTTAATGCAGGTTTCCTTATTTCCTTCCTTTTTCTTCTTTAAGCTTCGTTCCTTTCTTCTTCCTTTTTAATTTCACATTTCACCAACTCCTTTTTTTCTCTTCCTTCCTTTCTTCCTACTACTTTTCCGCTTCCGTTTCCTTCTCCTTCGCTTGCTTCTCCACCTTCTTCTTCTTCTTCTTCTTCTTCCTATTTTCCTTCCTTCCTTCTTCTTCCTCCTCCTCTTCCTCCATCTTCTCCTCTATTTTTTTACTCTTAAAAACCCTTCGCTACATTACTCACCTTCATTCATTTTCACATCATTGTCAACAAACAACATTTCTGAACATGAATGAACAAGGCACATAGCAATTTACACTATTCTAGCTACTATAAGAAGTGACACTTGTTCAAGCTCAAATAAATCGATATATATACTGCAGATTTATTATAATCATAATTATCATCATCATTATTATAACTATTACTATTATCATTATTATTTTCATTATTATTAATGATAAGAACAATAATAATAATAGCAGTAATAATGATAGTAATGATAAAAAAATAATGATAACAATACTAATAATAATGATATTAATAATAATAATAGTAATAATAATAATAATAATAATAATAATAATAATAATAATAATAATAATAATAATAACAATAATAATAATAATAATAACAATAATAAAGGGATGCCATGGAATAGGCTTATACTACAGTGCTCTTTAAAGTATGGAATTTAAAGGGATTTACCTCTTGATACGTTTAGAAGAATGCAAAAAGATTCTAGGGCTTATGCTACACAAACATACATATGCACAAAAAATAGATAAACAAACACAAATGCACATGCGTACAACACATATATCCACACACAACGCAAACACACACACACACACACACACACACACACACACACACACATACACACACACACACACACACACACACACACACACACACACACACACACACACACACACGCACTACAGCGTTTTAAAAGAATGACTAGAAAAATATATCACAAAATACAATGAACTACGCCCTAAAAATACAACAGTACAATGGCAGGGAGTGCAACTAACACAACTAACTTCAGTGTGATGCAGTCAGACTAGGGAGACAAGATCATCATAAAGGGTCACAATAAAATCACTAGAAGACTTTTTTCTGCTTTGAAATACACACCTGTTTCGACCTTACGACCGACAGATCATATGCTGCGATGGGGAGGGGGGGAGACGTGAGGGGGAGGGGGGCGAGGGGGGTAGCACTTCAAGTATCTGTCTTTTGTCGCAATTAACCCTTCATAAATCCGTATAGTTCACGTCTTCCTCTGTCTCGCGATGAAGAAATGAAAATAATAACATTTCCCCCTCTTTTCTCTTGTTAATTGACTTAAAACTTGTCTAATGAACATCTCGTTTGAACAGCTTTCCTCCCTTCCGTCGACCAGCTAACGAATTACTAATAAACAGTAGAATAATGAAAGAAAATCTTCATCTCCCAGGAACCGTCTTTTCGGGTTAACTAGCCAAGCCACGTTGCAAGTGGAAACCTCTACCTCGCCCTTGAATTAAATCACCGTTTCACTCATTTTCCTCCTTCCCTCCTTTCCTTCCTTCCTTCCCTCTTTCCTTTCTCCTACTTCCCTCCCTCCCTTATTCCTTGATATTACATCCCTCCCTCCCTTCCTTCCCTCCCTCTCTTTCTCCCTTCCCCCTTCCTCCCATCTCTCGCTCTCTCGATCACAACTGTAATTTCCGTCACTGCAGACTGACATAAGGCAGCTTCCTCTAACAACACTTCGTCTAGTCATTATATTCATGCTCCCAGCACTGAATCGACTATGAAGTCACGATCACCACTATATGAACATTAAATTCGTGATTAAACTCTGCTTTCCTCACATTAAATTCGTGATTAAACTTTACTCTTTAGTCTCTCCCTCCCACCCTTCACTGTATTCCTGCCGCCATAAGATAAGTCATCTTCACCATTACCTCTCTCTCACGACCTCACTGTACACACGACGACCATCACCATAACCAGTCATCACTGTAACTGGTCCCCCTCCTTCATGTTTTCGATACAGAAACACACCACCGTCATCACCATCCCCAAAGACAGTCACTATCATCGTTCCTTCCCTCTCATAGCCTCTTGTATACACCACGACCATCACCATTACTGAAAAGTCACAGTCACCTTCCCCTCACTCTCACGCCCTCGCTGCCCAAACCACTATCGTCATCGCCATCACTATAACCATCACGTCGCCACGTCCCCTCCCCCCTCCTCTTCGTCACTCACTTTTCCTTCTCGGAGACTCTCGCTTGGGCCTCTTGGCGCGCCCTCTAGGCATGCCCAGGGCATTCTTCGGGCGCCCCTCCTGCTCGAGGGGTGGCAGCACCGTCCCTTCGACACTGGAGCCACCGGGACACACGAAAGTACGGCCCGGAGAAGGCCTCTGGCACTGCTTGCTGGCCTACTTGCTTGCCTGCCAGCAGTGACTTCCTTCGCGGAGTGAAGTTCGCGGTCCTGACTGAGCGCGCTGGATGGGTCGATATGGAAGCAGTGACTCAGCTGTTTATTCCTTTACCCTCGCTTCTCTCCTCTTTCCTCGGAAATCTAGTGTCTACTCCACGGGAAACAGTGATGAAAATATGATATTTGAGCATTCCGGTACGAGTTCATGATTAAAAACCACCGAGAAAAGGAAAAATAACCATGCTGTAACCCGCTTTTACAGGGGTTTTCTTTTTGTTAACTCCGGGTCGCGTAAACACAAAGGCCGCCGCCAGATCAGCTGATCGTATCGTGGCAGCAGAAACTCACACGCAAGAGGGTTTCCGGTCTTGTGGCATTGCTTTGAAGACGAGTTTTGCTCCAAAATTCATGGATTTACTGTAACTTTTATAACTGCAAATTCTTTTAATTGATAAATACCGTACATACCAGGTGATTTGACATTTCGTTGCCTCGGTGAAAATAACACCATTCTTTCCACAAGTACTGACCGCATCAATTATTACATGGTGCATGATCAATACCTCGCTGACGTGAATCATTTCTGCATGCCAATTTTACTCTGTCACTCTGAAGCGACGCACAATTATCGACGCTATAATTAATGACTTAGTCTCCCCTCCATTTTTCCAGCATTACCCCTAAAACACTCATTTTCTCCGTTTTCTGTTGCATTCGCTTATTAAACTTAACTTTCTCCGTCAGGCTTTCAGTGCACATAAAACTGAGGTTATTCAGATAAGATCAAAGAAATATCACTAAGTTCATAACGATATAATTATAAAGATGGATCCATCAATAAACTAGAATAACGATAACCACAATTATAATGTAATACAAGATTGGTGTTTACTCTGTGGATTTGCTTCCCCCAAGACATCTGGATCTCTTTACCTTTGTTTCGTCTGTCTGTCTGTCTGTCTGTCTGTCTGTCTGTCTGTCTGTCTGTCTGTCTCATTTACCTCCTCTATCATCTCTTTTTTATCTCCTCACCTCTCCCTCTTTCTTTCCACCAAATAATCATTTCTCCCCCCCCCCCGCATTTTCTCTCCCTCCTGCACCTTCACCTTCCGCTCCTCCCTCCCTCCCTCTCTCTCCCTTCCGCCTCCTCCCCTCCCTCCCCCCTCCCCTTCCGCCTCCTCCACTCCCTCCCCTCCCTCCCCCTCCTCCCCCTCTCCCCTTCGGACCTTCTCCCCTCCCTCCCCCTCTCCCCTTCCTCCCTCCCCTCCCCTCTCCCTCCCTCCTCTTCTCCCTTCCGTATCCTCCTCCCCCTCCTCCTCCCTCCCCCTCTCCCTTCCGCCTCCTCCCTCCTCTCCGCCTCTCCCCTGGTAGAAGATGCCACGCGCCTCCTCTGCGGGCTGGCACTGCGTGGCACCCTTTGTTTATGGCACCCGTGAGAGCCGATATCCTTCATGTGATGGATTTGCAATCTTTCTCCTCGTAGGCCTATTTGCATTTCTTTTTACTTATCTGTGGTTGCATTGGGACTTTTTCTTCTCTTATGTTACGATTATTTTACGAGTGACGTCTTTCTGAGGCCTAGCTGTATTTGCCTATTTTCTTTGTGTTTCCCTCTGGATTGGTGGGGAATATCGGAGTGCCTCATTTCAGTCGCATATACTGTTCTCTGCTCCATATTTTTTTTTACGAAAAAGACTTGTGAGTCTTGTAATTTTTCTATACTTTTGCATTTCCTTTGTGTATCATGTTCTCCTCATCCTTACACTTCCATACCTTTCTATAAACGACCCTCAAAAATATAAACAGAGAAACAAACGTACAAAAAAAAACATATCGAAGAAATGAACCGACAAGCAAACAAACAAACAAACAACCACAGCAACAAATACATAAAAAAAAATCGTGAATCGAAGGCTCCTCATTCTTCCCGAAATACCGCGCCGTCTGTTGCGGCGCCGAGGAATCGCATTCAAACTTTATCTTGCAATTTGCATAAACCTACGACGCGTTGCAATCGTTCAGCCGACCACGCTGTATCGCGGAGATTCGCTGAATGCCACGGCCGTCATTCTAACTTTCCCTCTCATCATTATTCCGATTCTTTCTCCCTTGTTTATTTGCTGCCCTTCGCTCCCTCGTTCGTACGGATTATCCGTCTCTATTTATCCTCTAAGAGATCATTTTGCATTGTTAATCTGAGGATTTTATTATTGAAATTCTTATTCTTATTTTTTCATCCCATAGGTTCTTCAGAATCTATTCTCCGAATCACAGACCCCCCAATTTTCGTTCTGATTTCCTTTCATTTTTTTTTTTATCGTACCATCACTCCTTCCCTCACACCCTCATCACCTGTAACTTTAATCCCTGGATCATCACACATTCACTGGCGTTTCCATACCTCTCTCTCTCCCTCTCCCTTCGCCCGATATTGAAA
>NC_091574.1:20811353-20816353 GCF_042767895.1 Penaeus vannamei
TCCTCTTCCCTTTCCTCTCCATCACCCTCTTCCTCTGCTTCTCCCTCGTCTTCTTCCCTTCCCTCTCCCTCTTTCCCTCTTCCTCTCCATCTCCCTTTTCCTCTTCCTCTTCTTCTCCATCTCCATCTCCCTCTTCCTTTTCTTCTCCATCTCCCTCCTCTTCTTCTCCATCTCCCTCTTCCTCTTCTTTTCTCTTGTCTTCTCCCAATCCCTCTCCTTCCCTCTCAAAAAAGAAGCAGAAAAAAACGTATTTTGATTACTTGCTCAACAAGGACACCGAATCCACATCATTTCCTTCCTTATATTGATCTTCCCAACATATGTTCTAGACCATCTGTTGCTCCCTCCCCCCTCGCCCCTCCCCCCACCCTACCCCCTCCCCTCATCCACACAAAGGGTCAATTCCCCCCACTGGCATCCTACCCCCCCCCCCCCTTTGACACCATTAAATCACACTCCCGCCCTTCGCACTCCCTAAGGGCATGCGGCCGCCCTAAAGTCAAGGGTGTGACATAAGTGTGTGTGTGTATAACTGTTTATGTATGTTTGTTTTACGTACGTATGAGTGGACGTATGCGCGTGTCTGTGTATGCGCATGTGTGTGTATGTGTGTGTGTGTGTATTTGCGTGTGTATGTAAGCGCGCATGCATACGTGGCGTGTGCAAGAACGCGCTCGTATCTTTATACCTTCACAAACAAAATTGTCACGAATATCGTAAAGGTAATCCAGCAACAACCCTCGCACCACGATCCCTCACCGATATTTCCATCTACAGCAACCCTCCTTATCTCAACCCACTCCCCCCTCCCCCCTTCCCCAACCCCCCACCCCTCGACGCAACAGACCCGCTCTCTCCCTCTCTGCCGCCATCCCCGCGCCGCCCCCCCGACTGATCTCCTTCTTCGCCTTCGGGATCCGCGCTAATATCGCCGACGCCAGCTTTTAATCCGACTGAATTCTGCTCGCACGTCCACCCAGAAGAGCCTTTAAGTCTCCCCAAAACATCGGCACCTTCCTCCGCAAACATCTGCGCCTTCCTCCCTAAACATCAGCATACTTCTACTTAATCATCCGTATAGTCCTTCACAAATATCATATTCATTTTCATATTGGTACATCAAATTTTATATAAAAAACAACAAAGAGAGAGAGAGAGAGAGAGAGAGAGAGAGAGAGAGAGAGAGAGAGAGAGAGAGAGAGAGAGAGAGAGAGAGAGAGAGAAAGAGGCTGAGAAAGCGAGAGAAAGCGAGAGAGAAAGAGAGAGAAAAGAGAGAAAAAGAAGAGGAGAAAAAGAGAGAGAGAGAGAGAGAGAGAGAGAGAGAGAGAGAGAGAGAGAGAGAGAGAGAGAGAGAGAGAGAGAGAGAGAGAGAGAGAGAGAGAGAGAGAGAGAGAGAGAGAAAAGAGAGTAAAGAAAGTGACAACGAGAAAGAGAGAGAGGGGGGCAGAGAGAAGCCCAACGAACAATTCCAGACGAAATATCCAAACGGTGTCTTTCTATCGTTTCGTTTCACATCGTTTATTATGAATGTTGTTCTTGTTCCCATTTTTGCTTTCATCTTTATTCTGTTTATCTTTTATCTTTCCTTTTCTGCTCCTTCCTTTTCTTCTCCTTCTTGTTCTTCCTTTTCCTCCACCTCTTCCTCCTCATTTAGTGACGACAGAGAAAGAGAGAGGCAGACAAGAAGCCCAACGAACAATTCCAGACGAAATATCCAAACGGTGTCTGTCTATCGTTTCGTTTCACATCGTTTATTATGAATGTTGTTCTTGTTCCCATTTTTGATTTCATCTTTATTCTGTTTATCTTTTATCTTTCCTTTTCTGCTCCTTCCTTTTCTTCTCCTTCTTGTTCTTCCTTCTCCTCCACCTCTTCCTCCTCGTGCAATGCGGTATTACTCCTTACCATCCGTGTCTTTCGTCTCCATTAGTGAACAGCGAATTCTGTGACCTGACCTGAACAAGGACCGAGGCACGAACACGCCCTCAGCCCCCCCCCCCCCCATGAACAAATGAATAACGCGCCCTATTCCCTTAATGGCCGCTGACCCTGGCGTCCCGCGACCTCGTCTTTATGAACCATGAACGCACACCTCCTCCTACTCTATCTCCATCTCCACTTCCAACTCAAACTCCTCTAGCTCCTCTTCCTCTTCACATCCTTTCCCTTCTCCTCCCCCTCCCCCTCCCCCCCCCTCCTCCTCCTCCTCCTCCTCCTCCTCCTCCTCCTCCTCCTCCTCCTCCCCCTCCTCCTCCCCTCCTCCTCCTCCTCCTTTTTCCTCTGCTCCCTCCTCTTTCGCCTCCTCCTCTTTCTCTTTCTCCTTCCTCCTCTTTCACTCCTCCCTCTTTCTCACTCTCCTCCTCTTTCTCCTCCTCCTCTTTCTCCTCCTCACTCTTTCTCCTCCTCCTCTTTCTCCCTCCTCCTCTCTCCTCCTCCTCTTTCTCCTCCTCCTCTTTCTCCTCCTCCTCTTTCTCCTCCCTCCTCTTTCTCCTCCTCTCTCTTTCTCCTCCTCCTCTGTTCTCACTCCTCCTCTTTCTCCTCCTCCTCTTTTTCCTCCTCCTCTGTCTCCTCCCCCTCTTTCTCCTCCTCCTCCCATCTCTTCACCCCTTACCCTCCCGATTCCACCTCCTGCTCCCCATTTCAACTCACCCCCTCTTCCTCCTCTCCCACCTTCCCACCCCATTTCCCCCTCCACCTCACCAAGTCCACCCCTCCCACCCCCTCCCTCTATTCCCTCCCCCATTTACCCCTTCCCCTTCCTAACCACTCCCCCTCCCCCCCTGACCAATGACCCATTCCTGCCGTGACCCCGCGGCGCAGGACAGGTCGCAGTCAGCACGCGAGAAGGTCATTGAGTGTGGCGTCGAGTCCCTCCCTTACTGATGTGTTTGGTGTCTCTCTCTCTGCTTCCTCTTCTCTCTCTGCTTCCTCTTCTCTCTCTTCTTCCTCTCATCTCTTTGCTTCCTTTTCCCTCTCTCTGCTGCTTCGCTTCCGTGCGTTAGCGTGTGTGTGTTCATTTAGGGCGCACGTTCGTTTGTTTGATTTCCTGTATTCATTTACTGCCTCAGTAATTTATTTACTTTATCAATCTAGCTACCTACCTAACTACGTGCTTATCTATCTTTCTATCTACCAACCTATCTATGTACATAAATTCATTCGTTAGCCATTCATTATTTGTTCATCTGCATATTCATCCAACCACTGTCCAGTGCATTCAGATTAACTGCCCAGTTATTCCTTATTTCATTTATCTGTTCATGTGAGCATTCCTTTCCCCTATCTATCAAATATATCAAACAGGTTCTTTCAATTGTCTCTTTATCAAAACCTCATTTCACTTTTCTAACTACTCTGGAATTTCTTTTTTCCGTTTCTTCACGTCTGAGTTCATTCATCTGTCTACTCCTTTCAAGGAAAGGATACCAGGCAGACAAAACACACACACACACACACACACACACACACACACACACACACACACACACACACACACACACACACATATATATATATATATATATATATATATATATATATATATATATATATATATATATATATATATATATATATATATAAGCATGACCTCGCCAGACCTCCTTCAAGGCGCGTCTGAAACTGACCTTTCTACAGGGATTCACTTGATATAAATCTGATCTTAATTAAACAACACAATACGCGGGATGACGATTAAATATGACAATTAAAGCGCGTGACATTATGCGCATCCTCTTTCCTCTTTGCCAATGCACAATGGCCTGCTTGCTGTCTATGACGAAAGGGGAGGAGATGAACAGGACGAGGGAGGTAGATAATGAGGATAGCGATAATCATGGAGGTAACGAAGACGATGAAGACGATTTTGATAATAATAATGATAATGATAATGGTGATAATAATAATAATAATAATAATAATAATAATAATAATAATAATAATAATAATAATAATAATAATAATAATAATAATAATAGTAATAATAATAACAACGAGGATGATCATGATGACGATGACAATAATAATAACAACAATAATAATAACTATAGCAATTATAACAATGACAACAACAACAACAATAATAATAACAATAACAATAGTTAATACTACTATCACTTACAACTCATCAACAACATCAGTAATAATAACAATAACAACAACAACCGCAATGATGTCAACATCAGCAAGAACAAAGAACAAGAAAAGACCGAAGAAGAAAAGACAAAACAATAATAAAAAACAACAGAAAAGAAACCCCGAGCACAGGCTTCCTCGGGACTCGACTCTCAACAGCTTCACAAACCCGACTTACTACAGCTATGACGTCATCGGTCAAGGCATGACGTCATCAACAAGTCGAGCGATCTGAGACGTGCCCCAGCTGTTCGCATCATCTGCTATGTGTATGAATATAACTTTATCATCGTTATTATTGAACAACAATGCTATCAATTTAGAATGCTGTCACGTTAATTAATAATCAGCGCTGCAATTATGCATATCAACACTTATTATGTTAATGCTCGACTTTTCAGAGATTCCTCAAAAGTCGAGCATTAATGGCATTATTTTTTTGCGTATAAATTAGGATCTAGATGGTGGGCGCAGTGAAGACTGATGGTAATGATAGTGATGGTGATATTGTGATGGTGATGAGGTGGTACTGGGAAAGGAAAAACAGCAACAAAAAGAAAAATGTATATTCCCTCTTACTCTCTCATTTTTCCTCATCCCACTCTCCCCCATCCTCCCTTCTCTCCCTCTCTCTCTGCCTTTCCCTCTATTCCCCATCCCCCATGCTCTCCCTCTCTCTCCTACCACTAAACCTTCATTCTCTTCCCCCTAATCCAGAACTTAAAAAAAATAAGTAAATAAACAGAAAGACGAAAAAAGCAAAGATAGATAGATAGATAGATAGATAGATAGATAGATAGAGAGAGAGAGAGAGAGAGAGGAGAGAGAGAGAGAGAGAGAGAGAGAGAGAGAGAGAGAGAGAGAGA
>NC_091574.1:20843853-20848853 GCF_042767895.1 Penaeus vannamei
ATCCGATTATAATTACTATAATCAAGATAATAATTGATGCTGCCATCGCCATTACCATGGTGATGATTAATAGCATAAACCTAATTCAAATTTCACGCAATGTAAACGAGTCCGACCTCCAAAACACACACACACACACACACACACACACACACACACACACACACACACACACACACACACACACACACACACACACACACACACACACACACATACATATATATGAAAATAAAAATAAAAATAAGAATCCCTCCGCTCTTTCTTCTCTTCTTTTTCCGCCTCTCTCCAATTTCTCCCCCCTTCCCCAACTTCTTCCCGACGACAGCCCTGCCGCCCAACAAGGACACCTATCCCCCTCTCCCCTCCTCCTCCCTCCTCCTCCTCCTCCTCCCTTCCTCCTCCTTCCTCCTTCCTTCCTTCCTCCCTCCTCCTCCTCCTTCCTCCTCCTCCTCCTCCTCCTCCTCCTCCTCCTCCCCCCTCCGTGCGTGACACCAGCCAGGCAGTTCGTGTTGCAACTCGAGCAACTGCAACAGGATCGCCCGCTCCCCGACCTCGGGTCTTCCTGCGCTGCTTGGGAAACGCAAACAAAACAAAACAAAAAAAAACAACAAAAAAACGAACGCGTTGAAGGAACAACAGCGACGGCGTCAACCACACGACTTTAGTTGCAGAACTGCGTGGGCCGTGTTGCAGGACGTTGCAAAGAGGGGGGAGGGAAGGAGAGGGGGGAGGGGGGAGAGGGGAGAGGGAGAGGGAAGAGGAGGGAGGAGGAAAAGGAGGGGAGGAGAGGAAGGAGAGGGGGGAGAGGGGAGAGGGAGGGGAAGGAGAGAGCGAGAGGAAAGAGGAGGGAAGGGGGATGGGAGAAGGAAGGGGAGGGGAGGATGCTCGCCCCCGCCCCCCTCCCTGCCCCAAGGAAATGCGGGAGTCCAGGAGCCTTCTAATCCGGCGCGCGTGCGGGAGTCCTTCGCTCCTTCGAGGACGACCATAAAACGCAGGCCGAGTGCGGGAGCCATTACTATGCATCCTGCGGCTCGCCCTTCCTGCCCCCCCCCCCTCCCCCGCCCCCAGCCCTCATGTGTGTGCGGGGGGGGGGGTGCTGGTACTTAACTCTGATTATCCCGGTCTTGAGATCTTAACTCTCCCTCGTATTTTCTCTCTCTCTCTCTCTCTCTCTCTCTCTCTCTCTCTCTCTCTCTCTCTCTCTCTCTATCTATCTATCTTTCTCTCTCTCTCTCTCTATCTCTCTATATCTCTTTCTCTCCTTCTCTCTCTTCTTTCTCTCCCTCTCTCTCTCTTTCTTCTCCCTCTTCTCTCTCTTTCTCTTTATCTCTTTCTCTCCCTCTCTTTCTTTTTCCTTTCTCTCCCTCTCTTTTTCTTTCTCTCCCTCTCTTTTTCTTTCTCTCTCTCCCTCTCTTTTTCTTTCTCTCTCTCCCTCTCTTTTTCTTTTTATCCCTCTCCCTCTCTCTCTTTTCTCCCTCTCTCTTTTCTCCCTCTCCATCTCTCCTTCCTTCATACTCCAATCTTCCTCTCCCTAAACCTCCATATTTCTCACTCCCCCGATTCCTCCCTCCTCTCCTCCCCCAGTCTTGAGTGTCAACGTAGTAACTCACTCTCACTCACTCTCTCTCTCTCTCACCCCCACTCTATATCTCCTCTCTCCCCCCTCTATATCTTCTCTCTCTCTCTCACCCCCACTCTATATCTCTCTCTCTCACCCCCTCTATATCTCTCTCTCCCTCACCCCCTCTCTCTCTTCCCCCCCTCCCTCTCCCTCAGACGCCAAAGACGCAATTGCAAATCAATTCCCTCCATCCTGCAGCCGCTCGCCCCCCACCCCACCCCCACCCCCGTCCTCTCCCCCCGCGGCTTCCTTCTCATCGGATTTCCAATCAATCGATCAATCACGCAATTGTCGCTGCATTATCAAGTGCATTATCTCGAGCGGCACTCGCAACCTCGGAGCCGATTCTGCGAGGGTGAGGGGAGAGGGAGAGGGTGAGGGGAGAGGGAGAGGAAGGGGGAGAGGGAGAGGGTGAGGGGAGAGGGAGAGGAAGGGGGAGAGGGAGAGGAAGGGGGAGAGGGAGAGGGAAAGGGAAGGAGGGGGAGGGAGAGGGAAAGGGAGGGGAGGGGGGGAGGGAGAGGGAGAGGGAAGGAGGGGGAGGGAAAGGGAAGGAGGGGGAGGGAGAGGGAAAGGGAGGAAGGGAAGGGAGGGAGGGGAGAGGAGAAAGGAGAGGGAGGGGGAGGGGGAGGGGGAGGGAAGGAGAGAGGAGAGGAAAGGAAGGGGGAGAGGGAGAGAGGAAAGTGGGGAAGGAGGGGGAGGGGGAGAGGAAAGGGAAGGAGGGGGGGGAGGGAGAGGGAACGGGAGTGCTTTAGTCAAACTTCGAAACAAGGCCATACTGATGCTTTTTTCTACTCACATATTATGTACACGGACCCGCACACACACACATGCACAAGCACAAAGCACACACATACACATACACATACACACACACACACACACACACACACACACACACACACACACACAGAGAGAGAGAGAGAGAGAGAGAGAGAGAGAGCAGAGAGAGAGAGAGAGAGAGAGAGAGAGAGAGAGAGAGAGAGAGAGAGAGAGAGAGAGAGAGAGAGAGAGAGAGAGAGAGAGAGAGAGAGAGACTACATATATTACTTAAGTCAATATGTTCCAGTAGGGATTCAAGTATCTTTTATTATTTTGTTTGTTTACCATCAATAATTCCGCCATGAGAAACGAAAACAAAATTCACCGCTCCTCTCCAAAGCCACAGACTTTAAATCTCCGTCCCATAACATAAATACGAACACAAAAGGAAATAAAGTCGAAGTCGGGGTCAGAATTGCTGACCAGACTCCATAGGTTTGCAACATCCCGCCAATCGGGCTTTGCAATAATCCCTTAATTGGCGGAGTCGCGTTCAACTGTGCAATTTCCCCGCGAACAGGACGAGCCCAGGCGATTGGGTCATCTCCAGCCTCCTCCGGCCAATCAGAAGGCGAGACAACGCCACGGGAGCCAAATGGCGCCATCCGATTGGCTGTTTGGCTCTCGCGTTTCACTAAAAAGGCAGCCAATCACGGCCTTGAACGGCGGTCACCAGATAGCCTCATGGCCGAGTGCAAGGCCGGCGCTGATTGGATATCGTCCGTTACGTAAGAGCCAATCACCAGCCGAGGAAAGAGAGAGGGACGAGATCACGTGACAGCGATTCAGGAGGCCATATATTTCGCCGGCAAATATCGAGGCCTTATTAATTCAATCTCTTTTAACAACCGCTTACCTCGTTATCACGTTATTGACCAGATCAGACGGTTAAGTGATTGCCTTCCTGGGTGTGTGCAATGAAAGCAGATGAGAGAGAAAGGGGGTGGGAGGGAGGGGGAAGAGAGGGAAAGGGAGAAGAGAGAGGAGGGAGGAGGGAAGGAGGAAGAGAGAGGAGGGAGAGAGGAGGGAAGAGAGAGAGAGAGGGAGAGAGAGAGAGGAGGGAGAGAGAGAGAGAGAGAGAGAGAGAGAGAGAGAGGGAGAGAGAGAGAGAGAGAGAGAGAGAGAGAGAGAGAGAGAGAGAGAGAGAGAAGAGAGAGAGAGAGAGAGAGAGAGAGAGAGAGAGAGAGAGAGAGAGAGAGAGAGAGAGAGAGAGAGAGAGAGAGAGAGAAAATACATATTTCCCCCCTTGTTCGATAGTAAAAATCATTCCATACCTGTCATCGTTCATACATGAGTGTCCCTGCGTGTGTGCCCATGTGCGCGTGTGTACATATTTGTGTGTGTGTGTGTACGTGTGTGTGTGTGTGTGTGTGTGTGTGTGTGTGTGTGTGTGTGTGTGTGTGTGTGTGTGTGTGTGTGTGTGTGTGTGTGTGTGTGTGTGTGTGTGTCTGTGTGTGCGTGCGTGCGTGTGTGCGTGCGTGTGCGTGCGTGCGTGCATACGTGCGTATGTACGTGCGTGTGCGTGAGTGAGTGCGTGCGTATGTGTGTGTGTGTGCATATGTGTGTGTGTGTGTGTGTGTGTGTGTGTGTGTGTGTGTGTGTGTGTGTGTGTGTGTGCGTGCGTGTGCGTGTGCGTGTGCGTGTGTGTGTGTGTGTGTGCGCGTGTGCGCATAAGAATGTGTGTGCATATGCATGTGTGTGCATATGTATGTATGTGTCAATATTTGCGTTTGTGCATATGCATGCATGAGTGTGTGCGTATGTACACATGTACGTATGTGCGTGCGTGCGGCCTCGTCCGCCGCAGACAGCCGATAAGAATAACACCTTCCCGGCGAAGAACGGAGGCGGAGGCGCTGGCGGTCCCGAGGATCGACTTAAAGGGAAAACGCCACGAGAGAAAGGAGGAAGAGGGGAAAGGAGGAACGAAGAGACGTAAGAGACAACCCAAGAAAAGAGGGCGAGGAGGAAGCGGCAAAAGAGAATGGAGAAAAATCAGCGAAGGTGAGACACGGAGATCCAAGAAAAGGGGTGAAAAGGAGATGAAGATCCCGGAGAGAGAGAGAGAGAGAGAGAGAGAGAGGGAGAGGGAGAGAGAGAGAGAGAGAGAGAGAGAGAGAGAGAGAGAGAGAGAGAGAGAGAGACGGAGAGCGGAGAGGAGAGAGAGGGGAGAGGAGAGAGAGAGAGAGGGAGAGGGAGAGAGAGAGAGAGAGGGAGAGGGAGAGAGAGAGAGAGAGAGAGAGAGAGAGAGAGGAGAGAGAGAGAGGGAGAGAGAGAGACAGACAGACCTAAGAGAAGAAACGAAGAAGGGAAAGTCAGACTAAAAGAATAGGGGAAGGGGAGAGGAGAAAGAACAGAAGTGAGCAAACTGAAAGCACACCCCTCAAAATAAAGAGAGTGAGGGAACGTGAATAATTTTAGACACAAGAAGAAGACGAAGAAGGAGGGGGGAAAACGGGCACTGATACAAGAAAGGAAAAACAGAGAAAGACCACAAGAAACAAAAATAACACACACACACACATACACACACACAGACACACACACTCCTAAAAAG
>NC_091574.1:20853853-20863853 GCF_042767895.1 Penaeus vannamei
ATTCACTTCCTGTGGGGCGGGGAAGTGTGGGGGGGGGGGTGAGGGGGGAGGGGGGCATCTACTGCGCCCCTAACTCAATCCTTTCCTCTCCTATCCTCGTCTCTCCCATTTTCTTGTCTTTTCTTGTCGCTCTTTCACTCCCTTCATTTCCTTCGTCCTTCCTCACTCCCTCTATCAATTATTCCCTCTCTCTCTCACTCTCTCTCTCTCTTTCTTTCTTTCCTCCTTTCCTTCCTTCCCTTGCTCTATCGCCTCCTCCATCTTCTTTTAGTCCTCATCATCCTCCCTATCCTGCCCCTTTTCTCTTCTCCTCCTTCCCCTCTTCCACTTCCCCTTCCTCCTCCTCCCTTCCCCTAACTCACCCCTCTTCTCCCTCCCCTATCAACCCCTACTTCTCCTCCCCTTGCCAGCTCTCTCCCTCCCCCTCTTCCCCCCTCCCTCCCTCCCCCTCCTTCCAGTTGGACCGCCCCGCCTGCAGCACACGACTCGCCGGAGGTTAAGGTCGCGCCACAGGACGAATCCCTTTTTTATTTCATGACCATTACTCTCTCTTTGCGGCTTCATTACCCCTCCCTCTTCTCGCCCCTCGCGCCCGTGCCACGCTCCCCCCCTACCTCCTCCTCCTCCTCCTCAACCCCCCTACTGTCCGTTTCCCCCCTCTACCTCCCTCCTCCTCTCCACTCCCCCTCACCCCACCTATCCACCCCCCTCCCTCTCGCACCTCCCTCTCCTTTTTTCCCCCATTGTCTCCCCCACATCCCCATTTGCCCTTCTTCACACACACCCTCCCTCCCTACCTCCCCTCTTTTTTCTCCGTTTCTCACAAACCCTTTTACTTCCCCTCCTTCCCCTTCTCGCCCTCCTCCCTCCCCTCTTCCCCCCCTCCCCCGTCTACCCCCCCCTACTTCCCCTCTTCCCCCACCCCCGTCTCCCCTCAATTCCGAGGCACCGCATGTTCTGCATAGTGTGTCGTAAGGACAAGGCGCAGTACTGTATTAGCGTTTCCACTGTCTGTATGTCTGTCTGTGGGTCTGTTTCTATCAGTCTGCCTGTGGATCAGTCTCTGTCTGTCTGTCTGTGGGTCTGTTTCTATCAGTCTGCCTGTGGGTCCGTCTCTGTCTGTTTGTCTGTCTGTCTTTGTCTATCTATCTGTCTCACCCTATTTCATGTCTGCCTCTGTCATTACCTCCGCCAAGGGGGTTATGTTTATGATAACGTTAATAAATGTCTGTTTGCTCGGTGGTTCGCAGGACAACTCAATTTATGAACAGATTTTGGTGAAATCTTCACCAGAGGCGTGTCTTAGCCCAACTTATAAGCTATTAAATAATGGCGGTGATCTGGATCATGATCCGGATCCAGGATTTTTTTAAAGGATTCATTAGCATTGCGAGACAGGGGCAACTTAAACTTTTAAGCGCTTATATTATTATCATTATCAATCCTTATTTCAATGTAATTCTTCGTGTGAATACTTCTACAGCACCAGTGGCCCTTTTGCCTTGATGGAGGCAGGCGCTGAGTGCTTCTAGTTCTCTCTTTTTCCCCCTATAGAATCCTATAGCATCTAACTACGTAATGCACAAAGAGAAGGTAAGTGCAGAAACGGCACACACACAAACATACAAATACACACACACACACATAACCGTACTCCCCCCACCTATCCACCCATCCACACACACACAAACGCATGCCCACAACCCCTCCCCCCCACCCATCCACCCCCTCCCCCACACAAAGACCGGAACCCGCCCCAGATCCTATCGCCGCCTCAACGGCCCTAAATACAACGACAATACCACGCCGTAATGACGAGAATGTCGCACCGGAAACGCCGTTACGTGATTGTTACAGCGCGCTATTTGTTTTGTTACAATTCTTAGAAAAAAGAATCTTTGCAAAAAGAACAAGAAAAGAAAAGAAAAAAATATATATTTGAGCGATAAAGAGTTTGCGATGTATAACTCTTCTAACTGTATTGTCTTTATTGCGTTTCCTTATTTGCGGAATGTGGGAGAAGACACGCACGATATAGCACAGAGCGAAGATCGAAGGAAAATAAGAGAAAAAAATATCTCTCTCATTTATCTATGTAACCCAGCTCCATCTATTTCTAATTACTCTATTCTACATATCTATATAATCTTACATATTTGTCACATCCGTATCTTCACATATACATATACATATGCACAGACGCCTGACCATTGCTTCACCTGTTTATTTCTCCTTACCACACTAGACATTCAAATATTACGTTGTTTATCCATTCCGCAAGAACCATGTATTGATGTAACGCTTGCATGTTCGTCACCGGTTGTCACATGGTAACTACGTGACTTATAGCGGTCTTTATTTAGACTGTATAGGATATGAGGCTCACTGCGGGGGAGGCAAGACGTCTTGGTTGTCTACATAAAATCCTAAGCTCGCCATCTACCATACTCTTGTAAGGCCCAACGTTCGGGCTCTTACAATCTATCTATCAGTTCACATATCTATCACTCTTTCTATTCATCTATCCATCCATTAGTCAATATATCTATTCATCCATCCAACCGTCTACGAATCTGTCTGTTCATCCAATCTACCCACGTACCAATCAATCCATCGATCCACTCAATTATCCATCTTTTTCACCCTATCCATTCTCAAGCTCCGTTACCTAATTACCTATCCCAGCTATCCACACGTTAATAACCTATCCATGAACCGTATTCATGTTGATAAATGTAGAAAGGTATGAATGTCTTCACAACACAATAGATGTATTTGACCGATTTCGATTATATCTTAGTCAATATTTCTGACGAAGATATAATCGAAACCGGTCAAATACATCTCTTGTGTTGTGGAGACTCATTCTCATTCATACCTTTTCTACCTATCCGTACTATCCAACCGTAAATTACCTATCCATACTACCCACAAGCATCATTTCATCCATCCTTCTATCTCCACCTTTATCGCGACTTCCCCAAAGTCTCCTCCTCCTCATCTCCCTCCTTCCACCTACCCAGCATCCCCACTCCCACTCCCTCCCTCCCCATCCCTCATTTAAACTTCCCCTTCCCCTCCCCCTTACCCCCACCCTTAGCAACTTAAATGACAACCACCACCAATTTTCCCGGCGCTCGTTACCCCCCCTCCCCCCTCCCCCCTGTTTCGAATGTCAAAGATCGCGGGGGTCATTCGGAAGGGGTCACTGAGGTGAGGCGAAGGAGGGGGGGGGGGGAAGGGGTCATTCGTGACTCGGTGGGCGCGCGGTGACCTTAGCGCGGGCGGCTGTCGCACCCCGTTCGTCATTTCGTTAACCTTTCGAGCCGCCGAACGCACGACGCGGCGCTTTTGCAACGCGCCTGCAATCGCTCGCTTCTCTCGGCGTGCGGTCGGCGCGGAGAGCGAGCAATGGGTTCTCCTTTCCTTGCTTCGTTTATTTCTTTTTCTTCTTTATTTCATGGTTTATTTCTTTTTCCTTCGTTTATTTCTTTTTCGTTCTTTCATTCTATCTGTCCGTCTGTCTCTCCCTTTCTCTTTCTTTCTTTCTTTCTTTCTTTCTTTCCTTCCTTCCTTCCTCCTCCCTCTCACTCTTCCATCCTCCCTCTTCCTCTTTCATCCACCTCCATCTTATCCCTCAGTTCATTCTTTCTCTTTCCCCCACTAATACTCTATTCCCTTCCTCCCACCCACACCCCTATCCCCCCCCCCAACCACCTCGGCACGACCCCTGACTCGCCGTCGAGAGTCGTCGCCGCAAAACAGCGAAGCCTTGAAGAGCGAAAATCGGTTAACGTAGCGTGATGAAGGAGGCTTCTTGCAGGATTCTTACTGAGGTGGGGAGGAGGGAAGAGGAGGGGAGGAGGGAGGGAAGGAGGGAGGGGAAGAGGGAAGGGGAGGGGTGAAGGGAAGGGGGAGGGGAGGAGGAAGGGGGAGGAAGGAGGGAGGGGAGAGGGAAGGGGGAGGGGAGAGGGAAGGGTAGGAGGAGGAGGAAGGGGGAGGTGAGGAGGGAGGAGGGAAGAGGGAAGGGGAGGGGAGCTGGGAAGGAGGGAAGAGGGAGGGGAGGAGGGAAGGGGAGGGAGGAGGGAGGAGGGAAGAGGGAAGGAGAGAAGGGGGGGAGGGGAGAAGGGGAGGAGGTGGGGGAGTGGTTGGAATCAAAATAGGGAGGAGGGAGAGGGGGAATCGTAGGGGGAAGGGGTGTGGGAAACTATGGGGAATTGGGATCCAGGGGGGAAGGAGGGAAGGTGAGAGGGGAGAGGGGAGATGGATAAAAGTTATGGGAAGAAATGAATGAAGGGGGAGGGGGGGAGGGTGGAAGTGCAGGGGGAGAAGAAAGAATCACGTTTTTGCTTCTTCTTTTCGTAAGATCTTTGGGTGATTTTCGGTGGGTCTGATGACGTAAGTTCGGAAAGTTTCGTCAATTCGTAAAACCACAGCAAGGATTCACAATTTTTAAAGGAAAAGGGGATATTTGTTCTCTATCATGGAAGAAGTTTATGAGAGTTCCATGGAAGCGTTTCGAGAAGTTTCACCGATCAATTTGAAACTTAAAAAAAAAAGTTATTAGCAAACAAGAATTCTCAAAGAATAATCATCTTCGAAAAGTTATTTGCGAAAACATCTAAATTTGCGACTAACAATACAATAGCAGCTCTTTAAAAATGTAAATTGACAAAAAAAAAGGTTTCTAACAAAAACGCGGTTTCGCAAACAAAAAATTTCGCTAACAAAACACACAAACACAGAAACAAACAATAAAAAACAGTTACTCTGCCCCTCTAACCTACATCCGATTAAAGTCATTAGAATATCTCAAGTTATTACGCCAATCAGCTGCTAATGACGTCGCCTTTTCGCAATTGCAACTTTCTGCAATTAAATCAACGGTCTCCATTACGTCAGCAATATTACGGATATGTGAATAATCATAACAATAACAGTCAACAACCGGTTTATTAAACACTGCAATGTCACCTAAATGAACAAAATCGTATTTCCATATTACATTACAGAATATACACCTACAATTACTATGTATTTAGAAAAAATAAAAGTAAATATAAAACAATTTAGTGTGTCTTTCTACCATTACAGTGTAAACCGTCTATGAATTCTATAAAACTTGTCTGTATTGATTGTTATCAACTTATCCTCACAAAGCCCTCAAAGACAACCCTAAAAATCTTTTGAAATCTAAGAAAAAAGAAAAGCAAAGAAAGAAAAAGTTTGTTGTGCCTGTATATATCTACTCTTAATGATATGTCTGTTCCATCTCTACAAATCTACAAAGACGCGTTTCATACACCTGCACGAACTGCCTTTAATGGCAACACTGCAACACATGTCCCATTCTCGAAGCCACGTCCGCTGCACCTGCATAAACTCCTTCACACACACACACACACACACACACACACACACACACACACACACACACACACACACACACACACACACACACACACACACACAGAGAGAGAGAGAGAGAGAGAGAGAGAGAGAGAGAGAGAGAGAGAGAGAGAGAGAGAGAGAGAGAGAGAGAGAGAGAGAGAGAAAGTCGACACTCCAAAGGCTGCTTTTCATCCGCCTTCACTCGTCCTCCAATCCTGCCGCACCTGCGTCGCCTCATCCTCAAGGGGGAACCGACAGCGAGGAAGATGCCGCAGAGTCACATTCAGGTGGCCAAGCTAGGGTAAGGGAGAGGGGGAGAGAGAGAGAGGAGAGGGAGAGAGGAGGGGGAGAGAGGGGGAGAGGGGGGAGAGGGGGGAGAGGAGGAGAGGAGGGGAGAGGAGAGGGAGGAGAAGGAGAAGGAGAGGGGGTGAGGGAGAGGGGAAGGAGGGGTTGGTGGACAGGGGAAAGAGAGAAGGGGAGGAGAGGGGTACGAGAAAGGGGGAAGGGAGAGAGGAGGGAGGGTAGGGGTACGAGAAAGGGGTAAGGGGGAGGGGTTGAATCTGCTCTATTTCAGCTGCGATGGTGAGCTTCAAGTGTGGCAATAGCCGATGGACATATATCATACACATACATTCTCAGTCAAGATTCATTACACACTAACAGGAGCTCAGAGAGAGAGAGAGAGAGAGAGAGAGAGAGAGAGAGAGAGAGAGAGAGAGAGAGAGAGAGAGAGAGAGAGAGAGAGAGAGAGAGAGAGAGAGAGAGAGAGAGAGAGAGAGAGAGACAGACAGACAGACAGACAGACAGACAGACAGAGAGAGAGAGAGAGAGAGAGAGAGAGAGAGAGAGAGAGAGAGAGAGAGAGAGAGAGAGAGAGAGAGAGCAGATCCAGGATACAGCCTTCATAACCATCCCTTTCACACAGCCAGCAGTGCCTCCTGTGGCCGATTCCCCCTTTTTCCTGCTATGAATATCATTATGAATACACGCGATGCTCATGCACGAGGGGGGGGCGGGGGCGAGGGAGAGAGGGGGAAAGGGAGAGGGGGGAGAGGGAGAGGGGAAAACAGGGGAAAGAGGGCGAGGGAGAGAAGGGTCAGAGGGGAGAGAGGGGGTGGGTAGGGAGAGAGGGAGAGAAGGGTCAGAGGGGAGAGAGGGGGGTAAGGAGGGGAGAGAAGGGGGAGAGGAAAACAGGGAAAGGAAGATGAGGAGTTGAGAGGGGGAAAGAGAAAGGGAAAGGAAGAAAGGAGAGAGATGAGAGGGGAAGAGGGAGAGGGAGAGAGAAAGAGAAAGAGGAAGAGGGGGAATAGGAAAAAATGAAGAAGAGGGCGAGAAAGAAGAGGATACAGCAGAAAAAAAAGAAATTATAAGAAAATATGAGAAAGTAGAATAGGGTGAGAGGAAGGGATAGGAAAGGGGGTTGGGGGGTTGGGGAGAGGAGGGCTGTTAGCGCCACGGCACAACCCCCCCTGTTGTGCGTCTGTCATTCCCTTGATCCTTCACCCTTCTCCCCCCCCCCTGACATCGTCGCTCTTTGCTTCCTCTGCTTCCAACACTTGCTAATCTTTCTCTTTCTCTTTCTCTCCTTCCAATCCTTATCCCTCCTCCTCTCCCTCTCCCACCCTCCCTTCATCCCTCCTTCCCTCCCTCCCTCCCCCTCTCCCTCTCCCACCCACCCACCCTCCCTCCCTCCCCCTCCCTCACCCTCTCCCCTCTCTCTCCCACCCTCCCTCCCTCCCTCCCCCTCCCTTTCACCTCACCTCACCCTCTCCCTCTCCCTCCCTCACCCTCTCCCTCTCTCCCACCACCCACCCACCCACCCACCCTCCTCCCTCCCCCTCCTTCTCCCTCACCCTCTCTCTCAATCTATCTACAAAATTCTCCTTCTTCCTTCACTCGTGTCGCTCTTGCTCCCTCGTTCCTCCCCCCCCCTCTTTCAGCTCCTCAACCCACCTACACGTTTATTACAGTTACTCCTTCGCCCTAACAACCCGCCCTCAATCACGTTTCTCCCGCTGTCAAAGACTGCTTTCTCCTCCCTTCAAATATCCTTTCTCATATCTCTCTTCCTCTCCTCTGCCTGAGATCCTCCTTCCCGATATAGCCTCTCCCATTTCTCTCTCCTTCCCGCTCCTCTCGTTCTATTTTCCCCCTCCTCCTTCTACCCTCACTTCGGTTCCTCCTTCTAATACTACTTTATACCTTACCCCCCCCCTGCCCTACCCTCCCTTTCCTAATACCTCCTCCCTCTCCTCATCCCCTGCTCTTTGCCCTCCCCTCCCTTCTCCCTTGTAATATCCCCTTCCCCTCCACCCTCTTCATCCTTCCCTCCTTTCCCTCCCTTCCCCTCCCTCCACACTCTTCATCCTCCCCCTTCCTCCCCTACACACTCTTCATCCTTCCTCCTTTCCCTCCCTTCCCTCCTCTACCCTTTCATCCTCCCCCTTCCCCTCCCCTACACACTTTCATCCTTCCCCTTCCCTTTCCTCCTTCCCTCCTCTACTCCTTCATCCCTCCCCCTTCCCCTCCCTCTACACACTCTTCTTCATCCTTCCCTCCTTTCCCTCCTTCCCTTTCCCTCTACCCTCTTCATCCTCCCCCCTTCCCCTCCCCACACACTCTTCATCCTTCCCTCCCCCTCACCTTCTTATCCTTCCCTCCTTTCCCTTCCTTCCCCCTCCCCTCCACCCTCTTCATCCTTCCCTCCCCTCCCTTTCTCCCGTCGGGATATCAGTCTCGTGGCATCCTTTTCCCTCCATCCATCTGATAGGACCCCCCCACCCCCACCCCTATCCCCACCCCTCACCCCCCACGACGTCTCGACGCTGCGCTACCCTCAGCGCGTCGTCTTGGCGTCTCGTTTATTAACCCTTTCCCCTCTTTCTTGTCCCTCCTTCCCTTTCTTTCTTCCCTTATCTTTCGTTCCCTCTCCTCGCTGCTTGCATTATCCCTCTTTCATCCTCCTTGTCTTTATATCCGTCTAACTCTGTTTCTGCTTCGGTGTTTCCTCTCTTTCCCCTCCCTCCCTCCCTCCCTCCCTCCCTCTCTCTCTCTGTCTCTCTGTCTCTCTCTCTCTCCTCTCTCTCTCTCTCTCTCTCTCTCTCTCTCTCTCTCTCTCTCTCTCTGTCTCTCTCTCTCTGTCTCTCTCTCTCTCTTTCTCTTTCTCTCTGTCTCTCTGTCTCTCTCTCTCTCTCTCTGTGTCTCTGTCTCTGTCTCTGTCTCTGTCTCTGTCTCTGTCTCTGTCTCTGTCTCTGTCTCTGTCTCTGTCTGTCTCTGTCTCTGTCTCTGTCTCTGTCTCAATACCTTAATCCACCCATCTATCAAATCCTCTGTCCTTCCCTTCCCTTCCCTGTCAACCACTTTTCCTATCAGCCTTCCCGCCCGTGTGTATGTGCGTCCGTCACTCAATGTCTGTCTTGCCTCAGTGGCTGTCTGGCGCACTCTCTTCACCCTTTATATGTCTCTGTTCGTCTCTTTCGATTTTTTTTTCTGTCTTTCTTCTCTCTGTGCACTCTTTTCTCTTTCCCCTCCGCCTCTCATCCATCTTTACCATCCTCTTCCTCTACATTCCCTCTCTTTCATTCCCCTTCGCGTCTCACCTTCCCTCCGACCTCCCCTCCCCTCGCACGCCCATCCCTTTCCCTTATCTCTCCTCTCCTCCTTATCTATTCGCGCTTCCTCCCATGACCACCGCACCTCCCCCCTCCACCCCTTCCCGCCTCCCTCCCGTGGCACCCTGGTCCTCAGGGTCACGCCTGATTGAGCCACTTATCCTACGTACCTCCTGAAGGATACCCTTACTATCTTCCTTTACACCCTCGCGCTCCGCTCGCTCAACGACGCATTCGCAGACCTCGGGACGTTCTCTTAAGGAAGGCGACGAATAAAACGAACGACAGCGGATCAAATTCAAATTCAAATTCCAAACAGGGAAGATGGAAATGCAGAACGAAAGGCACGATCAGGGATCGACCCCCCTCCCCTCCCCCTCACCCCACCCCTACGCTTCCTCTTCCTGCCTTTTAACCCTTGCAACGTTGCATGCACGCATTCTCCGCAAGCAATGCTCGTCGATTGGTGCCAAGTAACCCCATTGTTGCTAGCATGAGTCCATTAACAACCCCCCTCCCCTCACCCCTCCCCCTCACCCCCAAACACACATACCCCTTACGACGTCTACTTAGCTGTCCTTTCGAATTGTCTCCTTATAAGGGTGAGGATAGGCGTCACCCTCGCTATAAGGGTGAAGACAGGCGTCACCCTCGCTATAAGGGTGAAGACAGGCGTCACCCTTGGAGTATCGCCGACGGCACTTGCGCGAGTATGAAACACACACTGTACAAATGAAAAACAACAACAATAATAATGGAAAGATGTTGCGCTCGACTGAGTTCCTCCACACAACGTGATGTCTCGCAGTTCAAAACTCTAGATTATCTGTTCACACAACGCCCATTCCGAGCTGGCGTGGGCTCATCCTACTATCCTCTTCTCGCGGACACGCCCCCTCCAAGTCGGCGAGAGGGGGCGTGTTCACCTCCATAAGCGAGAAAAGGGCGCGGGCGAGGGGCGGCTGGGTTTCAACTCGCCGCCCGCCCATCCCAGGTCC
>NC_091574.1:20883853-20886353 GCF_042767895.1 Penaeus vannamei
TGCAAAGTTATTCATTTATAATGTCTTAAAGAGGACTGAACATCTGTCATTCTTGCTACAGATCTACTCGCGTGTGCTTTGTGTGTAATCTTTATGAAGGATAACAAGAAACGTAATAATAAGAATAACAAAAATACTTGAGCAATAATTCTGCTAACAATTACATTGTAATTGTGATGAAACAACAACAACAACAATAACAATAATAATAATACTAACAACAACAATAATAACAGCAACAGCAATAATAATGATGAACGAGAGAAAGAAAGGGAGAAAAGGATTGTGGTGGGAGGGAGGGAGAGAGGGAGGGAGGGAATGAGGGAAGGGGGAAGGGGAATGAAAGGGGGAAGAAGGAGAAAGGAAGGGGAAGGAAGGGAAAGGGAAGGAAGGAGGAAAGGAGGGAAGGGAGGAGGGAGGGAGGGGGGGGGGGAGGGAGGGAGAGGGAGAGAGACAGAGAGAGAGAGAGAGAGAGAGAGAGAGAGAGAGAGAGAGAGAGAGAGAGAGAGAGAGAGAGAGAGAGAGAGAGAGAGAGAGAGAGAGAGAGAGAGAGAACGAATCATAAACATCTATAAAAAAGACTCATGACATTACCACAAAGACACACCACCCCTGATGAATAACCCAACGACATTCACAATCATTGCAAATACACTACAAATACTCATCCCTTCCCCACCCCCTCCCCTCCACTCCCAGCCCCCTCTCCCCTACCACCCCCCTTAAAAAAGACACAATCCAGGGGCGTCATTTGCATAAGAAGGCCGCCGGGGGGAGCACGATTTCGTTGCCTCCCCCCACCCCTCACCCCCATCCTCCACCCCCCTGAAGCGGTCACGCGGTCGCACGCAGTCACGCCACGCCCCCACTCATGAGGGGGGGTGGAGCAGGGAAGGAGAGAGTGGGGGGGAGAGGAGGGGAGAGAGAGAGAGAGAGAGAGAGAGAGAGAGAGAGAGAGAGAGAGAGAGAGAGAGAGAGAGAGAGAGAGAGAGAGAGAGAGAGAGAGAGAGAGAGAGAGAGAGAGAGAGAGAGAGAGAGAGAGAGAGAGAACGAATCATAAACATCTATAAAAAAGAGATCACGACACACACAAAGACACACCACCCTGATGAAGCAACCCAACGACATTCACAATCATTGCAAATACACTACAAATACCATCCCTTCCCCCCCTCCACTCCCCTCCACTCCCAGCCCCCTCTCCCCTACCACCCCCCTTAAAAAAGACACAATCCAGGGGCGTCATTTGCATAAGAAGGCCGCCGGGGGGAGCACGATTTCGTTGCCTCCCCCCACCCCTCACCCCCACACTCCACCCCCCTAAAGCGGTCACGCGGTCGCACGCAGTCACGCCACGCCCCCACTCATGAGGAGGGGAGTAAAAAGAAGGATGAGAGGAGAGGATAAAGGGTGAAAGAGGGAGAGATGGGATAGACAGGGAGGGGTTGGGAGAGAAAGGGAGAGAGGCAGGGGGGGACGGAGGAGGAGTAAAAAGATGGGTGAGAGTAGAGGATAAAGGGTGAAAGAGGAAGAGAAGGCCTAGACAGAGAGGGGTGAGGAGGGAGGAAGAGAGTGGGGAGAGACGAGGAGGAGTGGAGTAAAAGTAGGATGAGAAAAGGGGAGAAAAGGGGGAGCAGGGAAGGAAGGGGCAGACAGGGAAGGGGAAGATGAGGGGTAGAGAGAAAAAAGATAAAGGGAAGAAGAGGGGGTGAGAACGTGAGGGAGAGAGGGAAGGGGAGGTGCGAATAGGGGGAGAAGCAGAGGGGAGGAAGAGAGACAAGAAAGAATGCAAGGAAGTAAAAGAAGGGGGGGAAAAGGGGGGAAAAGGGGAAAAAGAGAAAGGGAGAGAATGCTTGTGGTGGAGGAGAAGGAGGTGGGGAGAGGAGAGACAAAGGAGAGGAGAGATGGAGGGCAAGCGGAAATGAGCAGATAGAGAATGGAGGACAAACTTGGAAGGGAAGAAGAGAGACAGGGTGAGAGACACGTGGAAAATAAAGAGATAAATAAAAAAGACTAAAAGCAGAGACAGAAAAGTAAAACAAGAGAGAGACAGAAAATCATTGCCTGCAGCACTGACCTTAATCTATCTTTATTTATTCATTTATCTATTTGTCTATTTATCTATCTATTTATTTATTTATATATCTATTTATTTATTACTATTATTTTTTTGTTTGTTTGTTTGAAGGTCCATGATCGCTGTGAATACAAACCCGATTCAGAACATGAAATGCAATAACTCTGGATCTCACAAACACACACACAACAGAGAGAGAGAGAGAGAGAGAGAGAGAGAGAGACAGAGAGAGAGAGAGAGAGAGAGAGAGAGAGAGAGAGAGAGAGAGAGAGAGAGAGAGAGAGAGAGAGAGAGAGAGAGAGAGAGAGAGAGAGAGAGAGAGAGAGAGAGAGAGCAATAAAGTCATGATCTTTATGAGATCAAGGAGCTTGGACTGAACAAAATCTTGGGTACAATGACAAATGTTCAAATACTCATATATTG
>NC_091574.1:20891353-20898853 GCF_042767895.1 Penaeus vannamei
AGAGAGAGAATGGGGCGCACCACAGTAAAGCTGAGGATACCGAGGGAACCCGAGTAATATAACCTGGAAGAGAGGCGAGGTAAGGACACACACACACACACACACACACACACACACACACACACACACACACACACACACACACACACACACACACACACACACACACACACACACACACACACACACACACACACACACATACACACACACACACACACACATACATACACGCACGCACACGCACATGCACAAATATACAGGCTAGAGATAAGAACACACACATGCCAATCACGCCCACAAAACAATATGAGAGAGAGAGGGAGGAGAGAAAGAGAGAGAGAGAGGGAGGAGAGAAAGAGAGAGAGAGAGAGAGAGAGAGAGAGAGAGAGAAAGAGAAAGAGAAAGAGAGAGAGAAAGAGAGAGAGAAAAAGAGAGAAAGAGAAAGAGAGAGAAAGAGAGAGTGAAAAAGAGAGAAAGAGAGAGAGAGAGAGAGTGAGAAAGAGAGAGAGAGAGAGAGAGAGAGAGAGAGAGAGAGAGAGAGAGAGGGAGAGAGAGAGAGAGAGAAAGAGAGAGAGACTCGCAATCGACCCGGGAAACCTAATGCACAATGCACAGCATGCAGAGTATCAGATCAACAGAAACTCAAAAAGCAGCAGGAAGAGAACGTAGGAGTGTGACAGGAGGAAAAGGAGGAGGAGGGGGATGAGGATAAGAAGGAGAAGGAAGATGAGGAGGAGGACGAAGAGATGAGAAGAAGGTGTAGGAGGCAGGAGGAGGAGGGAGGAAGAAGAAGAAGAGGGGGGAGGAGGAGAAGGAGGAGAGGGATGAGGTGGAGGAGGAGGAAGAAGGGGAGAGGAGGAAGAGGAGGAGAGGGAGAGGGAGGAGGAGAGGGAGAGGGAGGAGGAGAAGGAGTAAGAGGAGGAGGAGGAGGAGACAAGAAAAAGAGAGGAGACGGAGACGAAAAAGGAGGGAGGAGGAGGAGGAGAAGGAGAGGAACGAAGAGAAAGAGGGAAGAGGAGGAGGAAAATTCCCATATACGTATTTCATTACACACAGCCGGGATCTCGAACCGCCGTGAACCATGCACTTATCTGGAGACCAAGCAACGGTGCAAGAACAAGGAAAAAGAGGAGTAAAAGGAGGGAAAAGGAGAGGAAGAAGACGAGTGTGTGTCAAAAGTCGGAATGGAAGGAGAAAGTGAGAAAGAGGGAGACGGGATAGGGAAAGTGAGAAGAGGAAGAAAAGGAGGCAGAAACATAAGAAGATAGAAATTAGCGATAACGATTATAATCAGGAAGAAGAGAGCGAAAAAATAAACAAGGGAAACACGGCGCGCGCACGCAGACGGACGGGCCATTATCAGAAATATGCGGGCGGTCGACTCCCTAACCTGGAAAACTCTACGCACATCGCACGCCGCATTTCAATAACGACTTTCGGCTGCGCGACGACTTTCGGCGGGCAGAGAGGCGGAGAAGATAAAAATAAAGGAAAAGACGAATAAAAACGGAAGGGGAGGAAGGAAGGAAGGCAGGAAGGAGTGAGTGAAGGATATATATATACACACATATATATATGAAGGAAAGAAGGTGATGGAAGGAGGGCGAAGGAGGACAGAAAAAGGAAGGGAGAAGTGAGGAGAGTAGGGGATGGATCAGGGGAGGAATGGAGAGAATAGAAGAGATGGATGATGAGGGAGAGGAGGAGAGAATGAGTGAGTAAGAGAGCGAGAGAGAGAGAAAGAGAGAGAAACACATCGAAATTAAAAACAAACAAAAAAACAAAAATATAATAAAATAACAATAATAATAATAATAATAACAAAATAATAATAATAATGATAACACATTTCTTCATTCCCTCACAACCAGCGTCCAATCTCCCCACAAACAAAACACGAGCGTAAGCAAACACGTTCTTCGAGAGACTTCACTCATAATGACATCACTGGAGGCATCGGACTTCGCAAAGCATACAAACTTTTTTTTCTCTCTCTTTTTTTGCCGACTCGAAATTAAAATTCTGGCTAAAATCTGAAGGGGAAAGTTTTCGAGAATGTGCTGCTTAAAATACACATTACGTTTTTTTATGATTCTCGTTTTTCTTTTGACTTGCTTAATAATCATGTTTACTTATTTATGTCTTTCTATTATTCAGTGAGGAGGAATAAGCATAAATATGAAAAAGACCAACAAGAATATATTTTTTAAAATCAAGCGAGGAAGATTTCACATGAAACAACAATCAGTAACAAATGCACAACAAAAATAATTAATACCAAATATAGTGCTTCTTCCTTTCCCCTTCTTCCTCCCTCTCCTCCCTCCCCCTTCTTCCTTATCCTCCTCCATTCCCTCTCTCCTCCCTTTCTTCTTCCTCTTCCCTTTCCCTTTCCCTTCCCCTTCCCCTTCTCCCATCATCTCCCTTATCATCCTCACTTCCATTCATTCTCACTTAATCCCGTTTCTCCCCTTTTTCCTTTCTCAACCTCAACCTAAACCCTCCCTTCCCTCTTCCCCCTCTCCCCCTCTCCCCTTCTCCTTACTCAACCTCTCCTACACTTCCCCACACCCCCCTACCCCCTGTGCCCTCTCCCTTTTCCCACACGAGGCGAGAGTCAATGCAACCGACTCCCAGCTATATGTTGCACGCGATGGAGCCTCTTTCCTCCTCCCTCCCCTCACCTCTGCCCCTCCCCTTCCTTCACCTCCACCTCTCCCCTTCTCTCCAACTCCCCTCCTCTCCCCTCACCTCTTCCTTTCCCCTTCCCTTTACCTCCTCCCTCCCTCCTCTCCTCCACCTCTTCCCCTCCCCTTCCTTACCCTCGCCTCCTCCCCCTTACTCCTCCCACTCACCTCCTCACTCTTCACCTGTTCCTCCTCCTTCGACTTTACTCCGCCCTCCTCTGCCCTTCTCACTTCTGCCCCCGCCCCCACCCCCCCTACCTGCGTCTCTCCCCTCTTTTTCTTTCACCTTCGCCTGCAAGTTGCACAGCATTACGATGGTCCGCCGCCACTCCAGGGTGTATTCTGGAAAACTTGCATTGGGGAGGGAGGGAGGAGGAGGAGGAGGAGGAGGAGGAGGAGGAGGAGGAGGAGGAGGAGGAGGAGGAGGAGGAGGAGGAGGAGGAGGAGGAGGAGGAGGAAGTAGAAGAAGAGGAAGGAGAAAGAGAAGAAGAAGAAGAAGAACAACAACAACAACAACAACAACAACAACAACAACAAGAACAACAACAACAACAAGACCAAGAAGAAGAAGGAGAAGAAGAAGGAGAAGGAGAAGGAGAACAGCAACAGCAAGGAGAAGAACAACAACAGAGGAGAAGAACAAGAACAACAGCAAGGAGGAGGAGAAAGAGAGAGGGAGAACCTGTATTTAGGATGGAGGGCAGGAGAAGGAGAGAAAAAGAGAAAGAGAGAGGGAGAAGCCAAGAAATACAAAAAGAAAGAACGGGTAGGGGCGGGAGAGAAGTTCAAAGGTGGGGGAGGAGGAAAAGGAGAGGGAGCGAGGGGGCCAAGGGGACCGCAAATTACTTCAGTGGAAGGGAAAGGGGAAAGGAGGAAAGAAAATCGTGGAGGTTGAGATTGGGAAAAAGGGAGAAAGAAAGGGAGTGAAGTCTTGAGAAAGAAAAGGGGGGGTGGCGTGAGTGGGTGGAAGGAGGAGACAAAGAAGAATGAGGGGATAAAGAGATGGAAGATAGAAAAAGAATGAGAGATTTGCGGCGTAAGCAGGTGAGAGGGAGAAGGGGGTGGTCTTTCTATATGGACTTCGTTTTCGTCGTCGTCGTCGTCGTCGTCGTCGTCGTCGTCGTCCTCCTCCTCCCTCTCCATCTTCCACTCCTTCCTCTTACCGCTTCCCCTCTGTTTCCTCCTCCTCTTCTTCCTTTCCCCTTTTCCCCAACACCTCCACCTTCATCCCCTTCACTTCCACCTTCACCTCCCTCTCCTGTGCCTGCTCCTCCTCATCGTTAGAAAGACAATGGTTTTGTATGGTATATGTTGCGCTGTTGCTAATTCATCTTCTTTTTTTCTTCCCTGTTATCCTCTCTCTAAATGCCTCCTTATCTCCCTCCTTCTCTCCCTGCCTCTTTATCTTTCCCCCTCTCTCTCCTTGCCTCCTTATTTCTCTGCCTTTCCCCCTGTCTGCCTCCAGATCTCCAACTCCTTCTCTTCCTCCCCCTTCCCCTGACGTTCTTATCACATTCCTCTCTCTACCCCCTACTATCCCCCTTCCTTTCTCCTTCAAGTCTCCTCCTACTCTTCCCCCCTTCTCTCCTACTCCCCTGTTTCCTACCCTAACTCCCTCTTCCCTTCACAATATCTCCCTCCCTCCCTCCTAATCTTCCTTCCTCTCTCCCTACTTTCTTATCTCCCCCTCTTCCTTGCTCCGTCCTTCTTCCTCTTCATTTCTTCCACAACCCTTGTCATTCTTATCTCATCACCATCTCTATTTCCCTCTTCCTCCTCTCTCCTTTTCCCCCTTTCATCTTCTCTCCTCCCCCTTCCTCTTCTTCTTCTCTTCCCTTCTTCTCTTATCTTCCCTCTTCCTCTCTTTCTCCCCCTTCCTCTTCTTCTCTCTTGTCAATGCAACTTTAACCGAGATTCCGTTACTTCTTGCTTCGCTTTGCTCCGTTCCAAGGCATTCCTTTGTCCTTGCATCTTCGTGTTTCTTAGCTCTGTCTGTCTGTCTGTCTGTCACTTTTTCTCTCTCTCCCTCTCCCTCTCCCTCTCCCTCTCTCTCTCTCTCTCTCTCTCTCTCTCTCTCTCTCTCTCTCTCTCTCTCTCTCTCTCTCTCTCTCTCTCCCTCCCTCCCTCCCTCCCTCCCTCCCTCCTCTCCCTCTCTCCCTCTCTCCCTCTCTCCACTGCTCTATCTCCCTCTGGCTGCTGTGTATGTATGTCTCCCTCTGCTCTCCCTCTCTCTCTCTCTCTCTCTCTCTCTCCTCCCTCCCTCCCTCCCTCCCTCCCTCCCTCCCTCCCTCCCTCTCTCTCTCTCTCTCTCCTTCTCTCACTCTCACTCTCTCTCTCTCTCCTTCTCTCACTCTCTCTCTCCTCTCTCCCTCTCCCTCCCTCCCTCCTCCTCCCTCCCTCCCTCCCTCCTCCTCCTCCCTCTTTCCCCCCTCTCCCTCCTTCCTCTCCCTCTCCCTTCCTCCCTCCCTCTCTCCCTCCTCTCTCCCTCCCTCTCTCCTCCCTCTTCTCCTCTCCCTCTCCCTCCCTCCTCTACGTCTCCCTCCCTCCCTACGTCTCTCTCTCTATTCTCCATTCTCTCCTCTGACCTTCCTTCTTTTTTCCTTCCCTCTCTTCTCCTTCCTTCGGCCTTCTTACCCGTACCTTATTCCCCCCGTTAACGCGTCCTCATTAAAGCGCTTTCTCTAACAGTCCACATTTCTTCCATTTCTTCGTTCTCCTCAACACCCTTTCCTCGCCCCCCCTCTCCCCTACCCTAACCCCTAGGTCTCTCTCTCCCTCCCACCCTACCCATACCACCTCCCCTCTCCCCCCTCCCCCTTTAATAAACAATGACGTCACAATTTACAGCGAGACGTGTGCCCAACGTCACCGGTCCGAAGGGAGGGAAGGGGTTATTTTAGCCTTTATCCCCTCGCAGCTTAAGGGCGGTTATCCCGAGCCCCTGAGGTAAGGTTTCCACTTAACCGATTACCTAAAGCCATTTTGGTGGGAACGCTGTGGGATCGCCTCCCCCCCCCCCTCCCTCCCTCCCTCCCTCCCTCTCTCTCTCTCTCTCTCTCTCTCTCTCTCTCTCTCTCTCTCTCTCTCTCTCTTCTCTCTCTCTCTCTCTCTCTCTCTCTCTCTTTCTCTCCTTCTCTCTGCCCTCTCTCTCTCCTCTCTCTCTTTCTCTCCTTTCTCTCTCTCTCTCTCTCTCTACTCTCTCTCTCTCTCTCTCTCTCTCTCTCTCTCTCTCTCTCTCTCTCTCTCTCTCTCTCTCTTATTGTATTTGCTCATCTTTTTCTACTTATCGCATTATTGTTTTCCCTCTTTACTTTTTTTTACTTTCTCCTTCTCTTTCTCCACTCTTTGTTTCTTTTCCTCTGTATCTACATCTCTCTCTCTCTCTCTCTCTTCCTCTCTCTCTCTATCTCTCTCTGTATCTACATCTCTTTCTCTCTTGCTCTCTTTCTTTCTTTCTTTCTTTCTTTCTTTCTGTTTCTTTCTTTCTTTCTTTCTTCTTCTGCTCTCTCTCTCTCTCTCTTGCTTCTCAACACCCTTTCTCTCTGTGTCTTTCTTCTCCCCCTGTTTTTCTTCTCCCTTCCTTTATCTGTCTCTCTCTCACCTACTGTTTCCAAGGTAACCTAACCAATCCCCCTGCTTCTATCTCTCTCACTTTTTTTCTAAATCTTTCTGTTTCTGTTCTCTCCCTGCTACCTTCTTTCTTCTCTCTGTTTCTTCTCCCTCCTTCCCCTCCCCCACCTGTTTCCTACCCCCCTCCCTGTTTCCCCACCTCTACCCCCTCCTTTCCCTGTTTCCACACCCGCCCTGCTCTGTGAAGCCGTTCGTGCCTATCTTCAATCTCCCTGTTTCTTTCTCTCCCTTTTCTATTCTCTATCCTGTTCTCTTCCATCCCTGTTTCTTCCCTCTCTCCTCTTTCTCTCTCTCTGTACTTGTCCTCTCTCCACTCTTGTCTCTCCTCCCCTTTCCACTCACTCACTCTCTTTCTACCCTTTTATCTCTCTCCCACTCTCCTAGTGCAACCTTTCCCATCCCCCCTCCCCTTCCCCTCTCATCCCTCCCTTCTTTTTCAATCTTTCTTCTCTTCCCCTCTGCCACTCTCTTCTTTTTTTTTCTTCTCCCTCACATTCCTTCCCCCACTTACCCCCTCCCTGTCTCCATCCCGTACCCTCTCCTCCCCCCACTGCCTGTGAAGCCGTTCTTGCCTATCTCACCTCTCTCTCTCTCTCTCTCCCCTTTTATTCTCCATCCCCTTTCTCTTCCATCCCTTCTTCCCCTCCCTAATCCTCCCTGTAATTTTCCTCCCTCTCACCACTCTCTCCTTCCCTTTATTCTCCATCTTCTTTCTCATACCTTCCTCCTATCCCTCCATTCTCCCCCTCCTCCCACTCCTTCCCCCTCCCCCTTCTCCCCCTGACCTCCCACTCCTCCCCCTTCCCCTGACTCCTTCTCCCTGACCTCCACTCCTTCCCCCTTCCCCCTCCCTCTCTCCCTCCTCCCTCCTCCCCCCCTCAGAAGCTGTTCAACCTCCTAACGGATTCGGCCGCAGAGTCGGAACCGCAGGACCGAGGCGCGGTTCGGAACCCCGGCCCGCAACACAGCCTCTCCAAGTTCGCTCTCCTGCCCTTGTCTGCGAGTGCATGGCGTTTATCAGCGGGGTTTCTTTCCTCTCTTTGCGTAAGAGTGCATGAGGGTTGGGATTTCTTTTTTTTACGTAAGAGTGCATGAGGGTTAGGATTTTTTTTATTATTTTGTTTTACTTATTATTTATTTATTTACTTATTTACGTAAGAGTGCATGAGGGTTAGGAGTG
>NC_091574.1:20921353-20926353 GCF_042767895.1 Penaeus vannamei
TGGATATGTTAAAGTGCACATATCTATCAGATAGTCATGGAATATATCAAAGTTGGACCACATTTTAAGGGCTTATGCAAAAACTTTTTAGTCCTGTGTACATTTCTCCAATTAAACAAGGAAAACAAACTTACTTTGAATATAATAACTCCATTAGCCTATAAATCATATGACATATACACATACTAATATCCCTTGCTGAGTTACTGATTTCTTGCTCATATGTTAAGCTAAGGTCACACTAGTCTGCTCTATCCTAGGATCCCTAGACAGCCTTGTCAAATTCTGGCCTGCTGCAGCTTTTGATTGGTCAGCTGACCTGACTTCGGCAAGGCTGTTTAGGGATCCCAAAAATGAGAAGACTAGTGTAACCGTAGCTTTACATAACCTTGCCCAAATTATCAGCACCTTTCTCTATTCTGCTGTTATCCATGTTTGGCCCAATTCCTTCTTTACTACCCTACTTGCTCTAATTTACTATAATCTGTGCACTAAACTTATAATCTGAACGGCTATACTTTCAAAGACTGTCTCATAACATCCATGATCTCTTGTTTAACCCCCCCCACAAAAAAAAAAAAACTTTTACAATATTTCTGGTCACTGCTGGTGAGAGGGTATTTCTAAACATTTCTACTTTCTAACATTTCTTAAGCCTTTATCATGTAATTTTGATTAACTTTATACTGATTCACACTTGAGACTTTGTGTTTCTGTTATTGTATTATGGTTATGCTTTATCACAATTAGCATAAAAAAACTAATTGCCTAAGATCTTTCAATATGAATAAAATAAAAAACAAGTTGTATAATAGTCCCTGAAAGTGACCAATAACCACAACAAGAAAACAAGTAATCAATAGTTTTCCTCCCATTACTTCATTCCAAACTTAATACAGGCCACAGCTGTGGTACTCTTCCAAAGTTTAATGGTCCTTACAATTTACAAACAGTAGAAGTTTCTGTGTCCAAGTAAGAGTATTGGTGTGGCTGTAATATTTGGTCTAGTTTCATTTTTACTCCATTTTGAGAAAGCGGAAGGGTGAGGGAAAAATAAGGGAGAAAGGAAGGAGGGGATGACAGAATGGAGAGAGAGAGAGAGAGAGAGAGAGAGAGAGAGAGAGAGAGAGAGAGAGAGAGAGAGAGAGAGAGAGAGAGAGAGAGAGAGAGAGAGAGAGAGAGAGAGAGAGAGAGAGAGAGAGAGAGAGAGAGAGAGAGAGAGAGAGAGAGAGAGAGAGAGAGAGAGAGAGAGAGAGGGGGGGGGAGAGAGAGAGAGGGAGAGAGAGGGAGAAGAGGGAGAAAGAGGGAGAAAGAGGGAGAGGGAGAGAGAGAGAGAGAGAGAGAGAGAGAGAGAGAGAGAGAGAGAGAGAGAGAGAGAGAGAGAGAGAGAGAGAGAGAGAGAGAGAGAGAGAAGAGAGAGAGAGAGAGAGAGAGAAAGAAAGAGAGAGAGAGAGAGAGAGAGAGAGAGAGAGAGAGAGAGAGAGAGAGAGAGAGAGAGAGAGAGAGAGAGAGAGAGAGAGAGAGACAGAGAGAGAGAGAGAGACAGAGAGAGAGAGAGAGAGAGAGACAGAGAGAGAGAGAGAGACAGAGAGAGAGAGAGAGACAGAGAGAGAGAGAGACAGAGAGACAGAGAGAGAGAAAGGGAGGGAGAAAGGGAGGGAGAAAGGGAGGGAGAAAGGGAGGGAGAAAGGGAGGGAGAGGAGGGAGGGAGGGAGGGAGGAGGAGGGAGGGAGGGAGAGAGGGAGGAAGGGAGAGAGAGAGAGAGAGAGAGAGAGAGAGAGAGAGAGAGAGAGAGAGAGAGAGAGAGAGAGAGAGAGAGAGAGAGAGAGAGAGAGAGAGAGAGAGAGAGATTTAAAAGATTTAGTTTTAATTCCATTTGTTACAATGGATATCCTTTGCTGTGACATACTGTCTGTTTTATTTTGCTTCCAAATCTTCCCATGTTTGCAAGGGATGGCCGAGGTTATCATCCACTGGTCTTGCTCGGTTCCTATTACTGTTACCATCATCTCAGTCTTTCATATTACAGCTAATTTCTATATACGTCTTTGACAAACTGTATTTAAAAGTAAATTCATATATCATTCTAACCAGTCCTATACAAAACTATTTCTCTTTCTTATACAGGAAATATACCACATATTTGTGTATCTTTTCATCAAGGTAATTTCATCCTCAATGAAGAAAAGATTATCTGCAATATCAATATTATGAAAAATACAGAGCTAAAGCTAAAAGTAGAAAATAACTTTCTACCACTAACATGGGAATGAAGTATGCCACACCCTAATTTACAAACACAGAAATGGATGTTAAACTGAGTAAAAATTCTGTTGATTTCTAAAAAAAATTAACCAGATGACTGCATAGTGTATTTCTCTTTTTTTTACTCCAGGTTATATTAGTAAAACATCCTAGCAATAAAATATCCAACTACAACTTTCTTCCAGCACAACTACTCGAAATCCAAATTTTTGGTATATTTACAATACTTATACAGTGTCATAGGACAAGATTCACGTAATATTTGCAAGTTACAAAATATCTCAAGTCACTCTAAATTGGTAAAAGAAACTAAATTTCTCTCAATCTTTGCCCTGTCAACAACTCAAACCCAAGTGTTTGGATGAATATGAGTACCACTGAAACTTGTTCTGAATTTTGAAAACTAAGGAAGTAAACTAACAAGAGAGAGAGAAATATAAAATCCATGACTTTCTGAACTTACGAGTGGAATTCAAAACTCCACTTGTTTCTGAGTATCATAAAATCATGTCCTAAACATAAAGATAATTCTTATCCTTTTCATCATTACTATTACTATAATTAATGAGATTATTATGACTATTACTAATACTGCTGTTTTATTCTTATCATTATTGTTAATTATTTCTACCCTTTCAACATAATTACACATATCATCAAGACTTACCTGATTTTTCTTCTTTTTACTATTATCTTTGTTATAATCATTAAAATTCTTATTATTATCATTTTCATTAAAATTCTTCTTATTATCATTTTCATTATCATTCTTCTTATTATCATTTTCACAATCAACCTCATTATCATTATCAGGATTATCACCATGCATATGCACAGCATACAATTTCTAATAAAAACTACCTGCACCATTTTACTACAATGATAAAGCTAAAAAATCATCATCCCCCCAACTTTATTTCAACTCTTGATCTCCTAGATTGAAGAAAAAGCCCATATAAAATTAGAATAATATAACAAAACTGTTCAATCCACTGCTGCTGGGATTATGTAATAATTAAAGTTTTGTTTGTGAATTGTCTTTTTCACACGTATGGCTCCACAAGTACTCAGCCAACAAGGGGTCAATCAGCAGGCAGACATGACCACATCTGATTTCCATTTTTCTCAAGTTTTGGCAAAAATATTTTTTCTAATGCAATCAATACACTGTTATTATAATTACAGACATTATTATTATAAAAAAGTTATTTACAATACTAATAGCAAAAATAAATAAATAAATAAATAAAAATAACAATAATAACATTTCTAAAAATCTAAGAAAAGGGTAAAGAGGTGAGATAGGAATGACTAGTAACTGACTCCTCAGTGAGACATCAGTGTGTAAACACAATTCCTAAACTAAATCACAGTGTACATGGCATATGCATACTTGCCATCCCCATTGGCAAAAGCATATACAAAACAATAAAGAAGTAAAACAACTGATGAATGAAAACAAAACAAACAATAAATGAAGTATATAAAGAATTAAATAAATTAAAAATAAAAAAATGGAAGAATAAACAGGTACAGAGAAAGATCAACAAAAGCAATCAAATAATGTCAATAATAACAGACAATAAATCAGTTAGCAAATTAAAAGAATTGAGACACCAACAAAAACTTTAAAAATACAGGAAAACTGTTGCATTCAGCATCTTCATTCCCTCCAGTCTTTAACATCTCTTCCATACATCACTGAATTTAAAACAGCTTAATAAATACTCTGAAAATTATAAACTCATAGGAAACTACATTAATTATGCTGCACCAAAGAATGTCTTGTGTGATGCATATATAATGTCAATAAATCCCAATCGTGCACAGGCTCTGCAATAAAAATATCTATCAAGACGATATTGATATCTCTCTCACTACCCTTTTTTGTTATAAATATTCATTACATTTCCTTCATGTACACCTGGAAAATTGTAAGTGATAAATTATACACCCATCAGATCCATAAAGCCAAGAAATAACTGCAAGACATATTAAAAAGAAAGATATACAACAAGACGGCTTTTGTTTCAAATGAGAACATTCGACAACACAAACCAAGAAAATATTGCTCATTGCTGCTGGGAACATGTAAAGAACACTATAGTTTTGTCCTGTGAAATGTGTTTCCACATAGATGGCTCCTTAAGTGCTCAGCCACCGAAGAACCAATTAGTGACCTCACTTGATTTCCCTTTCACCGAGTTTTCACATCAATACTGTTTTCATCATTATTGACATTATGATTATAATAACATTATCAACATCACTGCTAGCAATAAATAAATCGCAGAACAAGAAAATCGAGGAACAAGGTAAACATACAAGATAGGCAAAATTAACAACAGACTCCTTGGTGGCTAAGCACTTATGAAGCCATCTATTTGGCACACAATAAATATACTACATTCACAGTGGACATGGTATATAACTACATGCCATCCCTGGTGTCAATGGCTTAAACTCACATGAAAATGACAATAGGGTGGACTTCATATCCCTTAAAGTACACACAATTTCCTTCTGACTCAAATTCCTTAAAGAGAATGGTTATATAGTAATATCAATTCTACTACCCATTCTTCCTTTGTATTAAAAAATAATAGAAATAACATTCATAGGCACATTTGTATGTTTTCACATTTGTATGTTTTCAAGGGTGATAGTTAAAAGCATACTGCAACTCCAGCAAACATGTACACTTGTAGTAAATATCCGTCTTTTGTTTTAATGAT
>NC_091574.1:20943853-20951353 GCF_042767895.1 Penaeus vannamei
CTGGTTACGTCTCCGCCCCCAAGATAGTGTTATCCACAGTTATAAGCTGTTACTGAACCGTAAAGGTGACAATGTTATCGCGTTTCAGCCGATCATTTCGCCGAAATTACGCAATATATATACATATATATATACATATATATATACATATACATATACATATACATATGCATACATATATATATATATATATATATATATATATATATATATATATATATATATATATATATATATATATATATATATACACATTTTTGTGTATGTGTGTGTGTTCCGATTTCATTCATGGCAGCTTTTAGCACACCATGTGTACACACACTCACGCACACACAAACATCAATGCGCGCTCGCACACACAAATACACTCAAACACACACACACACACACACACACACACACACACACACACACACACACACACACACACACACACACACACACACACACACACACACACACACACACACACACACACACAAACACACACACACACTTCAAAGACACTGCCCTCCTTCCAAATACCACAAAACCCTTCCAGTCACCCCCACCCACAACCCCCACTCTCACCCCCCACCCCCCTACCCCCACCTCCCTCCCCCCGAGCCAGTTATCCCCAAATAAACAGAAGGAAAATTGCCGGAAATGCAGCACAGGATGCGTGCGTCTTCGGAAAGCGACGTAATGGAAGCTGCCGGGAAATTCACCCGCTCGCCCCAAGCACAGGAGGTCAGCCGGGTCCTTATGTGCAAGGGTATAGTGTGCGTGTGCGTGTGCGTGTGCGTGTGCGTGTGCGTGCGTATGTGCGTGTGCTTGTGTATGTGTGTGCGTGTGTTTGTGTGCATGCGTGTGTCTAGTGACACTACGTCAAAACATTAATCTGTGTATCTCTCCGTATGTGTGAAGGTGCGAGGGGAGGGGAGGTCCCTCTCATATCCACACTTATTAGTTCTGAGGAAGATGTGATACCCAAATGCCAATTAAATCTCTTGAATTGCAAAATTACACAGCCTCATATATATCTTTTCTCACTTCTTAATGACGTTCGCAGTTTGACCACTTCCTGTATGTTCTTTCTTATATAATGATTCATAGCCACACCATTATAAAAATCCCCTTTTAACTCATGAAGTATATTTTACTTGAACACTGCATGAATCATATTCTAATTAAACATTACAAACATCATTTTTTAATTTCTTTCATCTTTCACTGTCACAATAATATTCACGAATAAACCAACATTAATTCGCAAATTGACATTCCTTGCACGCTGAAAAAAAATTATTCTTCTAGTAGTAAAAATAAATACACAACACAAGCGATAAAGTTACTGATAAAGAATAATAAAAAAAAACACATAAAGTTGTTCATAAAGCAATTTTCTTTATTCTTTGGCACTCGATAACTGTATTCTTCAAGTAGTAAAAATAAATACGCTAAGAATAATAAACCACAATGCTACACAACACACGCGATAAAGTTATTGATAAAGAATAAAAAATAATAATAAGAAAAAAACATATAAAGCTGCTCATTAGGCACTTTTCTTTATTCTTTGGCACTCTATAACGTTTCGGGGACAGTGTGGCCTTTCCTGCGACACTCCGAATTTCTCGCCATGCACTATGCACTGCACGGCCGCTGGTACACATCCTGCATGACGTATGGCGGGACAGATGTTCATGGCGTCAAGAACGTTCGCAAGTGTGTTCTCTTTATTTCCTGATTGTGAACTGTCTTTGTTCTTCTTGATGTATTACCCATTGGGAAGGAGAAGAGAAGAAATGGGGAGGGAAGGAGGGGTGGAGAAAAGGAAGGAAGGAAGGAAGAAGGGAGGGAGAAAGAGACGGAACGAGAAGGAGGGAGGAGGGAGATATAAGGGTGGAGGGAAAGGATGAGGAGAGGAGAGTAAGGGGGGGAGGGACAGAGAGAGAGAGAGAGAGAGAGAGAGAGAGAGAGAGAGAGAGAGAGAGAGAGAGAGAGAGAGAGAGAGAGAGAGAGAGAGAGAAACAGTGACAGAGACAGACAGACAGAAGTCACGTGTCCACAGTTCCTCCCAACAGAATCTCACATCAACTAGAACGAGTCTCCCTTCGCCACTAACACTCGCGATGACGCAATCACACCCGGGAGTCGGCACAGACAGACAGACTGACAGACACAGACAAGGTTACTCTGCGGAGATATTTCCCCTCAGCTGGGCGGTCGCGGAATGAGGGGAGAAGTGAGAGGAGCGATGAGACCGCCCTCGCTCCCCTCCCCCTCCCCTCTTCCTCCTCCTCCTCCTCCTCCTCCACCCTACCCCGCCGTAATCCCTCTCTCTCTCTCTCTCTCTCTCTCTCTCTCTCTCTCTCTCTCTCTCTCTCTCTCTCTCTCTCTCTCTCTCTCTCTCTCTCTCTCTCTCTCTCTCACTTACTCTTACTCTTACTATTACTATTACTCTTACTATTACTCTCACTCACTCTCACTCTCACTCTCACTCTCACTCTCGCTCTCACTCTCACTCTCACTCACTCTCTCTTCCCTCTCCCTCTCCCTCTTGGTCTCTTTCCCTTTTTCTTTGCCTCTGTATCTCTTCCTCCTTTCGTCTCTCTTGCTTACCTCCTAACCCTCTCTCCCCTCCCCCGTAACACCTGAGAGGAGACGATGACGACGACAAAGAGAGCGAAGGGAAAAGAGGGAAGAAGGAAGAGGGGGAAGGGAAGAAGAAAACCGAAGAGGGTACGACGAATTCGGAGGAAGAGCACGAAGAAGAGGTAGAGAGAAAAAAAGAGAAAGAGGGGAAATAGAGGGAGAGACAGAAAGGAAGACAGGAATTGACCAGAATAAACAAGAGCAAAACAAAATAAAAGGAGAGAGGAAAAATAGATGGTGAGACAAAAAAATAATTGAAAAGTGGGAAAAAGAGAGAGAAACAAAGAAAAGGAGACAGGGAAAATAAGAGGAGAGACAGAGAGAAAGAGAAAAAGAGACAGTTAAAACAAGAGAAAGCATAAGAGAAAATACAAAGAGGAGCACAGGGACTGAGCAACACCCCCCCACCCCCACCACCACCACCACCATCAACCCTGCCGCGGGGCCAAACATTTTTTTACAATGACGTTGATTACTCCCATTGAAAAAAAATCTTTTTCTTTTCTACCCTAAAGCTAATAGCCAACGACGCGTCCCAAACTACACCGAAACAGCAAGAAAGTACCAGTTTTTCCTGTTTACTCATTTTTTTTCTTCCTTCTTGATTGGTTTTATTTCATTTTTTTCGTGTGTGTGGGTATCAAATCCCCCTCTTCACCCCCCCCCCCTTTTAATATCCTATGTGGGGGAGGGGCTTCGTGCAAGCGATAGGAAGCGATCGTTTCACTGAGGAAGACACGATCAACTCTTCATCTTTTTTCCAACTTTTATGTATTCCTTTTTATTTGTGTATTTATTCTTTAGTTCCTCACTGTGTCGGTTTCTGCGGGAGTGTCCTTTTGTCTGCTGTGCGCGCGTGCGTGTGTGTGCGTGCGGGTGTGTCTGCGTCTGACTGTTTACATATCATCCTTTCCTTTCCTTTCTTTTCTTTCTCCCTCTTCTTCCCTTTCTGCCAATCATATACTCTCTCTGTCTCTTTCTATCTTTCTGTTTGTCTGTCTCTCTTATTCGTTCGTTCTCGAGGCCAAACAACTCACAATTGTCCCTTTCTTGACACATTCAAACTTTTCTGTTACAAGCCTCCACCTCTCTCTCGCTCTCTCTCTCTCTCTCTCTCTCTCTCTCTCGCTCCCTCTCTCTCTCGCTCCCTCTCTCTCTCGCTCCCCTCTCTCTCTCTTCCCTGCTCTCTCCTCGCTCCCTCTCTCTCTCGTTTCCTCTTCTCTCGTTCCCGCTCCCTCTCTTCTTCGTCCCGCTCCCTCAAGTCTCTCTCACTCGCCTCTCTCTCTCAACTCCCTCTCTCTCTCGCTCCTCTCTCTCTCGCTCCCCTCTCTTCGCTCCCTCTCTCTCGCTCCCTCTCTCTCTCGCTCCCTCTCTCTCTCGCTCCCTCTCTCTCTCGCTCCCTCTCTCCTCTCGCTCCCTCTCTCTCTCGCTCCCTCTCTCCTCTCGCTCCCTCTCTCTCTCGCTCCCTCTCTCTCTCGCTCCTCTTCTCTCTCGCTCCCTCTCTCTCTCGCTCCCTCTCTCTCTCGCTCCCTCTCTCTCTCGCTCCCTCTCTCTCTCGCTCCCTCTCTCTCTCGCTCCCTCTCTCTCTCGCTCCCTCTCTCTCTCGCTCCCTCTCTCTCTCGCTCCCTCTCTCTCTCGCTCCCTCTCTCTCTCGCTCCCTCTCTCTCTCTCTCTCTCTCTCTCGCTCCCACCCTCTCTCTCTCGCTCCCTCTCTCTCTCGCTCCCTCTCTCTCCCTCGCTCCCTCTCTGCTCTCCCCGGCTCTCTCTCTCTGCTCTCTCTCTTCTCGTTTTCTCGCTTTCTCTCAAGCTCGCTCTCTCGCTCTCGCCTCTCTTCTCGCTCTCTCTCTCTCGCTCTCGCTCTCTCGCTCTCGCTCTTGCTCTCGCTCTCTCTCTCTCTCTCTTCTCTCGCTCTCGCTCTCTCTCGCTCTTCGCTCTCTCTTCGCTCGCTCTCTCTCGCTCGCTCTCGCTCTCTCTCGCCTTTCGCTCTCTCTCGCTCTTGCTCTCTCTCGCTCGCTCTTGCTTTCTCGCTTTCCGCTTTCTCTTCGCTTTCGTTTTCTTCTCGCTTTTCGTCTTTCGTTTCGCTCTCTTTGCTTCGTTTCCTTTCTCGCTCTCGCTCTCTTCGTTTTCGCTCTCGCTCTGCTTTCTCGTTTTCGCTTTGCGTCTCGCTCTTCTCTCTCTTGCTCTCTGCTCGTTTGCTTCGTTTGTCGCTCTTTCTCGTTTTCGTTTCGTTTTCTCTCGCTTGTTCTTCGTTTTCTCTCGCTCTCTTGCTTCGTCTCTCTTTCGTTTCTCTTTCTCTCGCTCTCTCTCTCTTCGTTTGCTCTCTCTCTCTCGTTTTTCTTTCTCTCTCTCAACTCTTCGTTTTCTTCTCTCGTTTTCTCTTCGTTTTCTTCTCGCTCTCTTCTGTTTTCTTTCTCTCGCTCTCTCTCTTCTCTCGTTTTCTTCTCTTCTCTCGCTCTCTCTCTCTCGCTGCTCTCTCTCTCTCGCTCTCTTCGTTTCTCTCTCGCTCTCTCTCTCTCGCTCTTCTCTCTCTCGTCGTTTTCTCTCTCTCGTTTTCTCGCTCCGCTCTGCTTCGTTTCGCTTCTTCGCTTCTAACTCTCTTGCTTCGTTTGCTCTCGCTGTTCGCTTCTCGCTCTCGCTCTCGCTCTCTCTCTCTTCTCTCTTTCGCTCTCTCTCTCTCTCTCTCTCTCTCTCTCTCTCTCTCTCTCTCTCTCTCCCTCTCCCTCCTCCCTCTCCCTCTCCCTTCCCTCCCTCTCCCTCTACCTCTCCTTCTTCCTCTTTCCTTCTTCCTCTTCCTCTTCCTCTTCCTCTTCCTCTCCCTCTCCCTCTCCCTCTCCCTCTCCCTCTCCCTCTCCATCTCCCTCTCCCTCTCCCTCTCCCGCTCCCTCTCATCTGTTCTCTCTCTTTCTTTCTACTCTCTTCTCACTCTTTCTCTCTTCCCTCCTCATTCTACAAACACACACACACACACGTGATAGGCCGTACTGGCTTCGCGGAGTTAACATTTCATTGTCTTAACCGACGCAACTCAAGGGTATTCCTCTCTTCACCGCGCTTTTGGCGGGATGCTATAGCTGAAGAAGAAGAAGAACAAGAACAAGAAGAAGTAGAAGAAGAAGAAGATAAAGGAGGAAAAAGAAGAAGAAAATAATGGAAGAAAAAGAAGAAGAAGATAAAGGAGGAAAAAGAAGAAGAAGAAGATAATGGAGGAAAAAGAAGAAGAAAAAGAAGATAATGGAGGAAAAAGAAGAAGAAGGTAAAGGAGGAAAAAGAAGAAGAAAACAGGAGGGGGAGTAGAAGACGAAGAAGAAGAAGGAGGTGGAGAAGAAAAAAGAAGAAGAAGCAGGAGAACAACTATAATAACAAAAAAATAAACAGAACGAAAAAAAGAAAAAAAATCATTGCAAGCGAATCAGCTGATCTTAATGACGCAATACCTTATCTATTCGTAAATTGTATTATCATTATCATTCATATCATCATTGTCATCATAACTGTGGTGGTGATAGTGGTAGTAGAAGTAGTAGAGTAGTAGCAGTAGCAGTAGCAGTAGCAGTAGCAGTAGCAGTAGTAGTAGTAGTAGTAATAGTAGAGTAGTAGTAGAGTATTAGTAGAGTAGTAGTAGAGTATTAGTAGAGTATTAGTAGTAGTAGTAGTAGTAGTAGTAGTAGTAGTAGTAGTAGTAGTAGTAGTAGTAGTAGTAGTAGTAGTAGTAGTAGTAGTAGTAGTAGTAGAGTAGTAGTAGTAGTAATAATAATAGTAGTAATAGTAGTAGTAGTAGTAATAGTAGTAATAGAGTAATAGTAGTAATAGAGTAATAGTAGTAATAGAGTAATAGTAGTAATAGAGTAATAGTAGTAATAGGGTAGTAGAAGTATTTGGGTAGTAGTAGTAATAGTATTAGTAGTAGAGTAGTAGTAGTAGAGTAGTAGTAGAAGAGTAGTAGTAGTAATAATAGTAGTAGTAATAATAGTAGTAGTAATAATAGTAGTAGTAATAATAGTAGTAGTAATAATAGTAGTAGTAGAGAAGTAGTAATAGTATTAGTAATAGTATTAGTAATAGTATTAGTAATAGTAGTAATAGCAGCGTGCAGTAGCAGTAGCAGCAGTAGCAGTAGTAGTATCAGCAGCAGTAGCAGCAGCAGTAGTAGTGGTAGTGGTAGTGGTAGTGGTAGTGGTAGTGGTAGTAGTAGTAGTAGTAGTAGTAGTAGTAGTAGTAGTAGTAGTAGTAGTAGTAGTAGTAGTAGTAGTAGTAGTAGTAGTAGTAGTAGTAGTAGTAGAGTAGTAGTAGTAGAAGAAGAATAAATAGTAGTAGAAGATAAAAAAGAGAAAGAAAAAGAAAACGAAGTTGATAAAAAAGAAGTAGCAGTACCAACAACAGCAACAACAGTTGTATCATTATTGTTGCTATAATTACCACTAATACCATGACAATTATAATTTCAACTCTCTTCATTACCAACACAATAATAAACGATACCAATTATGATCATTATCGGTTATCATCACTACCACTTCTACAATCACCACCAAAGTTATCATCACCACCATTTTCAAATTTCGTAAGTTATACATCCACAGGTAAGGTGGCTCCAAAACATCATTATTGCGTTACTTTCATTGCTCAACTCCTCGTCTCGCCCATTCTATTCTCTCCACTTTCTCCTTTTCTTACTCTTCTATCCTTTCTCTTCGTCTCCTTTACCCTTCTACTTCTTGAGTTTGACCTTCTCTCACTTTTTTCTCTCTCTCCCACCTTCCCCCACCTTCCCCTAAAAAAACACTCTCATCCCTTAATCATCACCATTACCACCATCATCATCATCGTTATCATTATCATTATAATCAACATCATCATTATCAT
>NC_091574.1:20953950-20956450 GCF_042767895.1 Penaeus vannamei
AACTAAAATAATATTTTAAAAAATACAAAAGCCAATAAAAATACATTCAATCAAGCAAATTACGAAGAGAAAATACACTCGGAAACAAAGGAGACAAAACACACTAAACCAAGAAAAGTATAAAATAATAAACAAGAAAAATACCATACAAAAGAAAGAATAATAATAAAAAAACGTGAATTACAGAGACAAAGCAAATGATAATAGCATAAATAAAGCAAATACAAATCTTATAAAACAAAGAAAACGGAAACAGCATACAAAGAAAACGGGAAACAGGACAACCACACCCAGGGGAAGCTATTACAAGAAACAAAAAGATCAGCTGGAAGAAAACGAGGCCATGTACAGCCATCATAAAGTCATACAACAATAAAAGAAAAGCCATTTCAGGCTTTATTGCGCACCTCCTCCCCCCCTCCCCCCCACCCTCTACGGTGTTCTTTTCTTCTCTCCTCCTCTTCTTTCTCCACTTAAATTCCCTTTCCTTCCAGCTTTCTCTTTATCTTTTTACATTCTTACTTCTCTCTTCCCTCCTTCTTTTCCCACCTCCTTTCTCCTTCCTCATCCTTCCTACCCTTATTTTCTTTCTTTCCTTTCAGCTGTCCCCTCTTTCCTTTCCTTATTTCTCCTCTTCCTTCTTCCTCCTTTCTCTTTGATTCCTCACGGAGACAGTCCACGGGGGTGGGGTGGGGGGTCGACGGAGGAGCAACTGGTGCAACAGTGCAATATTGAGCCACATGAATATGAAGACATATGTACACCCCCTCCCCCCCCCCCCTCCGTCTCTCTCTCTCTCTCTCTCGCTCTTGCTCTTGCTCTCGCTCTCTCGCTCTCGCGCTCTCTCTCTCTCTCTGTCTCTCGCTCTCTCTTTCTCTTTCTCTTTCTCTTTCTCTCTCTCTCTCTCTTTCTCTCGCTCTCTCTCTCTTTTTCTCTCGCTCTCTCTCACTTTCTCTCTCTCTCCCGCATGTGCGTATCCTTCCTCGTATGCGTGCTACCAACCCCTCCACCGAAGTCCTCGCCCCCACGCAGCCTCGAAGTACGAACCCCGCGAGTCCTCCTCCCGCGAGTCCTCCTCCCGCCCCGACCGCAGTCCTGACCTTTCGCATCCATGGCGCAGGACGCTCCTTGCCCGACCGCCCCTCATTCTCTTTTTTATCATCACCAGTATTAACTTCTTCTTAATTGTTAATTTTGTTTGTTACTCCCCTCTTTATCATCGTTATTAGTGCTAAGATTATTTTCATGGTTTATGCCTCCTCTACGACTCGGCGACGGCGGAGGGGCAAAAACGTGCAATTCAACGTCTCCTTCCTTCGGCCTGGGAATAGTAAGCATTTGCAACACCCGGATTACTGATACACGTTCCCCAGTGATGACAAAGAAGGAGAGAGAGACAGAGAGGTCAAGAGAGTGAGGGGGAGAGGTGGAAAAAGGTGGAGACAAAGAGAGAGAAAGAAAGAAAGATAGAAAGAAACAAAGAAGAGAAGAAGAAGAAGAAAGAAGAAGAAGAAAGAAGAAGAAGAAGAAGAAGAAGAAGAAGAAAGAAGAAGAGAAGAGAGAAGAAGAGAAGAAGAAGAAGAAGGAGAGAGACTGTCACCTCTCTCAGTCTCGCATCTCCAGAATGCAAACAAAACGACCCCCACATAGGGTAAAAAAAAAAATAAATAAATAAATAAATAAAATAAAATAAAATAAAATAAAAAACGGAAGAAGGGGCGCCCTCGCAAAGACTTAATCCCACTGCATGTGAGGCAGCGTGTCATTTGACCTCTCTTGACCTCTTGTTCCCTTGGCCTCCCGTCGTAAAGAGGATGAAAGGTAAGGCGATTCGCGGCGCCCTTTCGGGATCCCGGGTCTGGCTCCGTGTCCTTGCTGGCATTCGTTGGTTGATTGTTGTTGTCGGTGTTGCTCTGTTTTTCTTCTCTCTCTCGTTCTCGTTCTCTTCTTTTTCTTCTTCTCTTATTCTAGTTCCCTTTCTCTCTCGTTCTCTTCTCTTTATTCTTCTCTCATTCTTGGTGTCTTCTTTTTCTTCTTATTCTCTTATTCTCGTTCTCTTCTTTTTATTGTCCTTCCTCCTCTTGCTCTTCCCCTTCTTATTCTTCCATTTCAATCTCCTATCTATCCTTACTTTCAAGCCCGCCGCCGAAAGAAATAGAAACTAGAAGAAATAAAAGAATACGAAAGTTAAGAAAGAAAGAAAATAAAGAAAACAAGAAAACAACAATAACCGGAACCACAAAAAAAAAAAAAAAAAAAAACACGAATCAATTTCTTTTCCCGCACGGACGGACAGTCTCCCGCGGACGCTCTCAAGAGTCGCTAGATTGCATCGAATGACAGGTGTTGTTGCATCGTGCAATTCCGCCGTCGACTCGCCGTTGCACTGTAAACACGAGAGGGGAAAACATCGTCCTCCCAAGGCCACGCTCTCGACCCGGCTTTGTTGTCGTTGCTGTCGTGTGCCTCGGGCGTCGGGCGTCGGGCGTCGGGCGTCGGG
>NC_091574.1:20978950-20981450 GCF_042767895.1 Penaeus vannamei
GATCAGTCCGCCTCGAGGAAGCTTGTCTAACCTCTGTGATATAACGCAGGCCACTTCTGGGCTTTCCGACGTACACAAAGTCGAACTATTAAAGAAAGAGAGAGGGAGAGAGAGAGAGAGAGAGAGAGAGAGAGAGAGAGAGAGAGAGAGAGAGAGAGAGAGAGAGAGAGAGAGAGAGAGAGAGACAGAGAGAGAGAGAGAGAGAGATGAGAGAGAGAGAGAGAGAGAGAGAGAGAGAGAGAGAGAGAGAGAGAGAGATGGAGGGAGAGAGAGAGGGGAGAGAGAGAGAGAGAGAGAGAGAGAGAGGGAGAGAGAGAGAGAGAGAGAGAGAGAGAGAGAGAGAGAGAGAGAGAGAGAGAGAGAGAGAGAGAGAGAGAGAGAGAGAGAGAGACAGACAGAAAGAGGAGAGACGGAGAGAGAGAGAGAGACAGACAGACAGACAGACAGACAGACAGACAGACAGACTGACAGAGACAGACACAGGCAGACAGAGACAGACACAGGCAGACACAGACAGATAAACAGAAGCAGAGACAGAAAAAAATGACGAAAGGAAGAAAAAAAAATAAAAAGCGAGGCAAAATCGACATAATAACAGGATCATTTCACACCCAAATTCGAGGAGTAACGAGCCCTGATTTCTCTCAGTGACGCTCCACATGGCTGCAAGTGTGACGGGGAAGGAGAGCGGGCTCGAGGAAGGCCGTGTCGATAGATAGGTAGATAGATAAACTGACAAAAAGAAAATGGGGAGGGAGAGAGAGAGAGAGAGAGAGAGAGAGAGAGAGAGAGAGAGAGAGAGAGAGAGAGAGAGAGAGATAGAGAGAGAGAGAGAGAAGTTTAGAGAGATAGAGAGAGAGAGATGAGAGAGTAGAGATAGATAGATAGAGAGAGAGATAGAGAGAGAGAGATAGATAGATAGAGAGAGGGAGGAGAGGAGAGGGAGAGAGAGAGGGAGGGAGGGAGGGAGAGAAAAGAGAGGGAGAGAGAGAGGGAGAGAGAGAGAGAGAGAGAGAGAGAGAGAGAGAGAGAGAGAGAGAGAGAGAGAGAGAGAGAGAGAGAGAGAGAGAGAGAGAGAGAGGGGGAAGAGAGAGAGAGAGAGGGAAGAGAGAGAAAGAGAGGGGAGGAGAGATAGATAAATAGATAAATAGATAGATAGATAGATAGATAGATAGATAGATAGACAGATAGATAGATAGAGAGAGAGGGGGGGAGTGAGAGCAAGAGAGCGGTAGCGAGAGCAGCGTCCCAAACAGAGCCACGTGGGACCCACTCGCCCCAATAAAGCAGTGACGCAACACGCTGACAGCATGATTGTCACCTCCGCCTCTCTCTCCTGCCTCACGCTCTCCCTCCCCACCCACTCCATCGCACCCTCCTCCCCCCACCTTACACCTCCTCCTCCTCCACTCCCCCAACCCTTACCCTCACCCCTCCCTCCACTCCCCAACCCTCCCCACACCCTCAATCCCCAACCCTTTCCCCTCCTCATTCAGCCCCTCCTCCACCCCCTTTTACCCCCCCCTCCTCACACCCAACTCCCCCCACCCCCTTACCCCTTACCCCCTCCTCACATCCAACACCAACACCCCCAATCCCCCTTACCCCCTCCTCACCCCCCACCCCCCAAGCTCCGTTCTGCCACAACCGTTAACGCAAGACTCACTGAGGCGGCGGCGGCGGCGGCGCGGCGGGGGACGGGCACCTTGCGTAGGAATAATATTTTCCAGCACGCGAGAGAGAGACGCGGGAGTACGCGTGGAAGCGACAGTGCAATGGCCTTTCGAGTGCTGCTGCTGCTGATGTTGATGATGTTGGTGTTGATGTTGGTGTTGGTGTTGATGTTGGTGTTGTTGTTGTTGTTGTTGTTGTTGTTGTTGTTGTTGTTGTTGTTGTCGTTGCTGTTGCTGCTGTTGTTGTTGCTGTTGTTGTTGTTGTTGTTGTTGATGTTATTGCTGCTGTTGTTGTTGATGATGGCGATGTACTACTAGTATTTGTTGTCGGTGGTGATGGAGTTGTAGTACTGTTATTGTACTGGTGTTGTTACTTTCATTACCATCATCATCGTCCAAACTACTACGACTATCATCATCATCATCATCATTAGTTATCCTCCTCCTTATCATCACCATTATCCACTGAAATTCCCATACATCACATCCAGAATGATGAAATAAAAGACGCTCCCATAATGATGACCATAAAAACGCTCATAAACCGACGCTTACACAGCAAAGACGCCATAACGATAACGATGATACCAACATCACCAACATAAAGAAAATCATAAACATAAACACACCCAGAAAAAATATATAAATACACAAAATATAAACACATAAAAAACATTAACATAAAAATATAAAACATAAATAATAAACCCATAAAATATTTAAAAAACAGATAAAAACACAAACAAAATAAACATTAACACATAAAAACAACATAAACATTAACACATAAAAACAACATAAAAATTTAAAAACATGAAAAATATAAA
>NC_091574.1:20986450-20996450 GCF_042767895.1 Penaeus vannamei
GAGAGAGAGAGAGAGAGAGAGAGAGAGAGAGAGAGAGAGAGAGAGAGAGAGAGAGAGAGAGAGAGAGAGAGAGAGAAGAGAGAGTAGAGAGGGAACTAAAGAGAGAAAAGAAGAACAAAGAAAGAGAAAAGACAAAGGAGAGGCGCAAAGAACAGAGACGCAAACTCAAGCAACGGAAACCCACCACAAAAAGCAGGCGAAAAAGCACACACAGGAAATGAGAGAAAGCAGGCAGTGAAGCCTTAACGCAATCACGGGCGAAGAAAACATATGAGGCGAATTAAGGAAAAAAAAAAAGAGTGCGGCAACCTTAAAGCGAACTCTGTCTCTCTGACGTTATCTCCATTTCTCTCTCTCTCTCTCTCTCTCTCTCTCTTTTTATTTCTCTCTCTCTATCTTTATCTCTCTCTCTTTCTATTTCTCTCTCTCAGTCTTTATCTCTCTCTCTCTCTCTGTTTCTCTCTCTTTCTCTTTCTCTGTCCCTCCCTCTCTCTCTTTATCTCTTTCTCTCTTTATCTTTATCTCTCTCTCTCTCTCTCTTGATCTCTTTCTCTCTTTCTCTCTCTCTTTATCTCCTCCTCTCTCTATCTTCATCTCTTTCTCCCTCTCTTTCTTTACCTCTTTATCTCTTTCTTTCTCTTTTTCTCTTTTTTTTCTCTCTCTCTTTTTCTCTTTTTTTTTCTCTCTCTCCCTGTCTCCTCTATCTATCTATCTAGCTATCTCTTTTACACTCTCACTAGACAGCGAGTCCTCCCCCCCCCCACCCCCCCTACTGCACCTGCCACCACGTCCGCCGCCGATCGCCACCGCAAGATGGCATTGGCGGAGACGAAAGAAAGAGTGTAACAGCTGTTCGTGGCGGCCCGAGCTTTCAATGTCACTTAATGGTTTGGCGATCGTTATTACAACTTCCTCCCCTTCGCCCCTCCCTCTCTCCTCCTCCTCTCCCTCCCTCCTCCGCCTCTTCCTCCCTCCTCTCTCTTTCCCTCCCTCCTCCCCCTCTCCCTCCCTCCTCCCTCTCTCCCTCCCTCCTCCTCCCCCTCTCTCTCCCTCCTACACCTCTCCCTCCAACCTCTCAACCCCCCTCCCCCCTTGGTCCGTGTGTATACATCCGTGAGCGCATGCGTGGAATTTCCCTTTCCTGGTAACAGTGTCGTGTGCGCGTGTACACGGATTTTCATTCACATGTATCCGTTGTGCGTGAGCGTGTGCGTGCGTGCGTGCATATCAAAATTCCCTCGGTTTCTCTGGGTGTTGAAGGCGTGGACTGTCGCATGCTTGTACGTTTTATGAGTGTGCGCGGGGTAGCGTACGCATTCACTTGTTTCCTAGTTGTTTGCGTGCGCGTGTGAGTCCGTTCGTTAAAATGAGCGAGTTCTCCATCTTCTGTGTAAATATCCTTGCCAAAGAAGGTGTGTATTTCACTTCCTACATGAATCATCTTCCATTTGTTTACACGTGATTTGCGTGAATCCCTATCCCGCATTTACCCTTTACGGTTGCCCACTTACTGGCTTAGCAATTATTTGAAAGATTGCTAATAACAATAATAATAAAATAATAGTAATAATAATAATAATAATAATAATAATAATAATAATAATAATAATAATAATAATAATAATAATAATAATAATAATAATAATAACTAAAATAATAATAATAATAATAACTAAAATAATAATAAAAAGAATAAAAATAATAATAATAATACTAATAACTATAATAATAATAATAATTAAAAAAGATAATAATAATAATAATAACTCTAAGAACAAGAATAATAAGAAGACTAATGATAATCATAACAATAAAAACAACAATAAATAAACAAATGCATGAAATAATACTCTCCACTGACTTCACTTTAACCTCGAAGACATCACTGCCGTTTCTCAACTCACCTGCAAGGAAGAAAGAAAGAAAAAAGACATTAGTAACAATAAACGTTATCTATTATATGTAAATTTACCTGTTATCATATTCCCCTTCTGTTCGGTGTTGTGTTACCGTTATTCTTTCATTCACTGTTGTCTGTTTCATTCCCTCAATGTCACTTTATTCTTTATAGATCAGGTATCACCATATCTGATATTTACTCATTGCTAAACTGTTTGTCCTCTAATCAGCGTTGTTTGTTCTCTGTTATCTAGTATCTACTCGATGTTACACCGTTTATTGCTTATTCCTTGTTACACAATATATCATTCACACTACTATTCGCTTATTAAATGCCACCTTAACTGCCATTCAACCAACAACCAATTGACATCCTGTAAAAAAAGGTCATTGTAACAAACGCAAAGGAGACAAAAATAACAATGATGACAATAAGGGGGCCGTCCTTAAATGGGCGGGGGGGAGGGGTTTAGGGGGGGTCATATGGATAAACATTACTAAAAAAAAAACGGGTTTACGGATCTCCTTTTGATTTTTGGATATTTGATGCATTTTAATAATCCGCATCTTCTGGTACCAAATTCATGGGGGTGCCTACGCGGGGGGCGACGTCCCTGCCTAAATCTTCCGAAGCGGGAGTTCATATTCACGTGGGTAATTCTACACTCGTATCCGAACCTCTCCAACCCAAAATCCCCACCCCCCACCGCCAGGCAGGCACCATGCCCATAACATAAATTACACGAACAGCGATAATAATACTGACAACAGCAACAGGAATTAGATAACAAGAAAAACGATAACAATGAATATATTTTGACATGACTGACATGATTCTGACGAAGATTTAATAGAAACGCGCCAGTTACATCTCTTGCATGATTGTATCACGCGCAATGTAGGCCATATAAAGTTTTCAGAGAAATAGAAAAAAAACATAATAAAAAATAACATTCTGGTTCACTAAATAATCTAACACTGTTATAACACTGGCCAACTTGGGACCGATAAACATAAACAACATCAAACTATATAACATTTAACAATAGAATCGATTTAGCCATAAACAGATATCGAATGAACACCACCGATGCCAATTCAACCTGCGTAACAAAAACCGTGAACATTACTTCCGGGTAACATACATCGTAAACATCTTTTAAACCGGGATAACAAAGCACCATAAAATACCATGCAAACCAAAAAACAAAAGTCATAAACACCAAAACCTGGATAACAGAACAAAAAACATATATAACAAAAATATAAACCCAAGATAACAACGAAACATACTTAACCCTGGATCACAAAACACCATAAAAAAAACATTTAAACTAAGACAAAACACACCATAAACACCCCTTAAACCTAGATAGCAACCCCCATAAAAACCTGGACAACGCGAACCATTAAAAACCATTTAACATCTAAACATCTAAATTCTATACAGACCCATTCACTTAACGACAGGCTATCTACACTCGTTCGCTCTCTCCCTCAACATGCTGAATCGTGTCGCTAATTTGCATAATACAACAAGAGCCATTTGAGATTAACACTCCTCATGCACGGAACGTTTGGCGTTAGTGTGAATACGTTCCGGGGACATTAATATGATAAAAAAAACATTTGTATGCTCTGGGACTTTCTTTTTTCTGTATCTTTTTTATTCTTCTATTTGTATCTTTATCATTTAATCTCTAACTTTGCATAATCATTTGCATACTCTCTTGGCTTTTACATAAATGACACGAAACGTATCTTGTTCATGTAAATAAAGCGGATGGGAAAAGTATATTTTACTATTCTAAGTGAGAGAGAGGGAGAGGGAGAGAGAAAGAGAGAAAGAGAGAAAGAGAAAGAGAGAGAGAGAGAGAGAAAGAGAGAGAGAGAGAGAGAAAGAGAGAGAGAAAGAGAGAGAGAGAGAAAGAGAGAGAGAGAGAGAGAGAGAGAGAGAGAGAGAGAGAGAGAGAGAGAGAGAGCGAGAGCGAGAGCGAGAAAGAGAGAGAGAGACAGTGAGAGAGAAATAGAGAGAGAGAGGGGGGGGGAGAGAGAGAGAGAGAGAAAGAGAGAGAGAGAGAAAGAAAGAGAGAAAGAAAGAGAGAAAGAAAGAAAGACAAAAAGAGAGACAGAGAGAAAGACAAAAAGAGAGACAGAGAGAAAGACAAAAAGAGAGACAGAGAGAAAGCGAGGCAGACAGACAGACAGAAAGACACAGATGCAGACAAACCGACAGACAGAGACAGAGAAAGAAACAGACAGAACAGCAAAACCAAGCCCCCACCTCCACCTCGACCGCACCGCCCCCCCCCCCCAAGTGTCCAGCGAGTTGCGGCGAAGGACGTAACAGTGACGTAACGCAATGACATCAGTGAGTGATTCGCCTCCGCGCCTCCGATACGTCAATGTGTCACTGTCTTCGCCACAGCACAGGACTCGGTGGAGGAGGAGGGGAGCGAGGAGGGGGAGTGGAGGAGGGGAGGAGTGGGGAGATAGAGGGGGGAGGGAGGGGGAGGAAGGCGGGAGGAAGTGGTGGTGGAGGAGGAGGAGAAGAGAAGAAGAAGAAGAAGAAGAAGAAGAAGAAGAAGAAGAAAACGAAAAGAAGGGAGAGTAGCTAGTATCGGAGGAAGTGTATGGGAGGTTGGGAAACAGTAAAACTAAAGCGAAGAGGCAAGGCAAAAGGGGGAGGAGGAGAGCCAATGGAAGATAAAAAAGAAGACGAAGAAGGAAAACAAGAAAAAAAACAAGAAGGGAGACGAGAAGGGAAACGAGAAGGAAAACCAGAGGGGAAACGATAAGGAAACATGAAGGACAACAAGGACAAAAAATAACGAAAGAAAACAAAACAAAACAAAAAAAGGAAACGAGGAGGCCCACACACCTGCACTGGATTCCGACGCAGCGCCCCCCCTCCCCTGCCCCATCTCCCCTGCGCGATAAAGAACACGAGGAAAAAGGAAGCCTTGGGACCCTTACGAAGAGATTCAAGGAGAAACTAACAGTAAAGAAATAACTCCTTTACAGTTAGCGTTTTGTAATATAATATAACTGAGTGTCTGAATGCTTGCTTGTCTGCTTGTCTGTTGGACAGCTTGACTACTTGCCTGCCTGTTTCCCTACCTGTCTACCTGTTTGTCTACCTGCCTGACTGCTTCACTACTTGATCACCTGCTTGTTTACCTGTTTGTCTGCCTGCCTGACTGTGACTGTTTAACTGACTGCCTGTCTATTTGACTGTGACTGCTTAACTGTGACTGCTTAACTGCCTGTCTACCTGCTTGACTGTGACTAACTAATTGACTGACTGACTGACTGACTGACTGCCTACCTGCTTGACTGTGACTAACTAACTAACTGACTGACTGCCTGTCCGCCTACTTAATTGACAGCCTGTCTGCTTGTGACTGTTTGCCTGCTTGCTTGACTGAGTCTGTTTTGAAGGGGTATTTCGATGCGTCTTGAAGATCCAATCAGCTGATTATACGGTAATTTAATCCATTCAGTCGGAATTACGGAGGAGGAGGAAGAGGAGGAGGGATAGACAGAGGAACAAGGAGGATGAAAGAAGAACGAAGGAGGAAGGAGGGAAAGAAGGAGAAGGAGGAAGAAGAGATAGAGGAAGAGGAGGAGGAAGAAGAAGAGAGAGTGGAGGAGGAAAAGGAAGAAGAGGAAGGGAAAAGCAGAAGGAAAAAAAATATAAGGAGAAGAAGGAGTGGAAACACGAGAACAAGAAAGGAGAGGACAAGAACAAACGAAGACCCAAAAACGAGAAAAAAAAAGAAAACACACAAAAAACAACAGAAAATTCACACCCAAAAAAGAAAAAAAAAGAACATAAACCTTTAAAAAAACGCAAGAGGAAAGATCGATAAGAAAGTAAAATGTGCTAAGAAGTCAAAGGAACTAAAGGGCGCGTCCCCCCCCCCCCCCGTCGGGACAATGAAACCCACACGCCCTCCCCCTCCGCCTCCTCCACCCCCCGTCTTCCTCCTTTTCTTCTTCGCCTACTGCTCTCTCTTTTCTTCTCGCCTTCTTCCTTCTTTTCTTATTTTTTTCTACTTTTTTAAATTCTATTTCTTTTCCTCTTCCCTCAACTTTTCTCCTCCTACTCCTACTACTACTACTACTACTACTACTACTACTACTACTACTACTACTACTACTACTACTACTACTACTACTACTACTACTACTACTACCACTCCTCCTCCTCCTCCTCCTCCCTCCTCCTCCTCCCTCCTCCTCCTCCTCCTCCTCCTCCTCCTCCTCCTCACTCCTCCTCCTCCTCTTCTTCTTCTTCTTCTTCTTCTTCTTTCCCTCTTTTTCTATTCCTCCACCTCCTCCTTCTCTCCTCCCCCTTTTTTTCTTCCTCCATTGTCTCCTCGTCCTTCTCCTTAACCACAAACAACATAAAAAAACAAACACACAAACAAACAAATTGCCTCCAAGCTGATGCGTCGGCAGGAGAACGCCGCGTGCCGTAACCATGGCAACGGCCGTCATCTCCGAGACGCGAAATGCATAGTAAGTGACGAACAACGAAGCCACGCCCCCTTCGTGTAAAGTTGCTGACCACAACCTCCCCCCTCCCCACCTGCAAAAGAAATTTCAAAATTCCGAGATGAAAAATGACTTTTTTAACGTTTCCAATGCCAGCTTTTTTTTATTTTTTTATTTTTTTGGTTTCTTTTTTGATGTGTGGTTCTTCAAATAGAACAGATGTGACGTCACTTCATTATAGCGCGCTTTACACGTAGAGCAAGTACCCTTGTCCATTAAAGGGGAAAAGAATAAAACACCACGAACTATAATGCCGAGAATGATAATAATAATAATTTATCATAAAATTCACAATAACAATTATAACGATATCAATAATAACAAAACAAAAACAACAACAAAAATAAAGAATAATAACTACAATACAAATATCATAGCACTGCTTATAAATATATCGTAAACATTTAAAAAACTAAACCAATAAGAAAAATAAAACTATTTAAATATAATGATAATGTAAACACAAAGACACACACAAAAAAGGAATTAAAGTCTAAACACACTAAATATTCCATGCGCAATAATAACAATAGCTAATAGAAATAACAATAAAACATATGAATAATATTAACAATACTGATGATGATGATGATCATAACCATAAACCATAGGCATAATAAGAGTAAAAATAATAACAATACTAATAATTGTTATTATAATAATAATAATAATAATAATAATATTATTATTATTATTATTATTATCATTATTATTATTACTATTATTATTAATGATAATAATAATAATAACAACAACAACAATAATAATAATAATATCATTATTATCATTATTATTATTATTATTATTATTATTATTATTATTATTATTATTATTAATGATAATAATAATAATAACAACAACAATAACAATAACAACAACAAAGCAACATCAATAATAATAATAACAATAACAATAATAATAATATTAATAATAATAATAATAATATTAATAATAATAATAATATTAATAATAATAATAATGATAATAATAATAATAATAAAAAATAATAATAAAAACAACAACAATAACAATAATAATAAGAACAATAATAATCACGCAAATCTGAACAACAATAATGGTTCAATGATAACTACTGTTATCATCGTTGGATTAAGTAATAAAAAATACAATAAGAACAACAATAACAACAAGTTAGTCCAGTTCCACAAAATCATCCCCAAAACAAGGCAAAGGCAAAAACTAAACAAAAAAAAAGTAACAGAATAAAAACAACGACATTAACAAGGCCAATAAAACTAATAAAACAAAATTGGCGAAAATTACAACGCAATTAAAAATATGTAAAAACAAAACAAAACAAAAACAACGACAAGAACAACGCCACAAAAAACAAACTAAACAAAAACAGCCAAAATAGCAACGCAACAAAAAAAATAAACAAAAGCAGGAACAAAAGACAATGACGGTGTCAACGCGAAAAGACAGTAAGAAAAAAGAAAGAAAGAAGAAGAAAAAGAAGAAAAAAACAGTGGCGACAAAAACAACGCAAAAATAGCAAGAAAATATCAGCGACAATAGCCACGCCTCGCAATCAGCATACGGCCGGAAATCAGCGGTTGGTTAGCGATATCGGCGTGACTCGACGGAAAATTTCGAACCAGATCAGGTTGGCTGGTGGGTCGGTCCCTCTCCCTCTCCCTCCCACGCTGACCTTTCTTCTACTCCCATTCTCATTCCTATTCCCATCTCCCTCTCCCTCTCCCTCCCACGCTGACCTTTCTTCTACTCCCATTCCCATCTCCCTTCCCCACTTCCTCCCATTCCTCTCCCTCTCCCTCCTACTCCCACTCTCCCTCTCTCCCTTACATCCCCCCCCTTCCCCTTCACCCTTTCCCTCACACCTTTCTGCTTCTCGTATTCCCATCTCCCTCTCCCTCTTACTCCCCATCCCTCTCCCTCTCCCTACGCTTTCCATCCCCACTCCCTCTCACGCTCCCTCTTACTCCCACTCTCCTTCCCTTTCCCCCCTTCTCCTCCTCCTTCTCCCCCTTCCCCTTCCACACACACCTTCACTCTTCACTCTCCTTCACATATCCACTTTTCTCCTTTCAATCCTCATTCCTACTTCTACCTTCACTCTCCCCTTCCCACACCCACTCCCATCCCTACCCTCACCACCACTCCCTCTCCCTCTCCCCTTCCCCCTCCCATCCCTACCCTCATCACCACTGCCTCTCCCCTTCCCAGTCCCACTCCCCCTCCCGTCCCTACCCTCATCACCAATCCCTTCTCCCTCTCCCCTTCCCCCTCCCATCCCTACCCTCACCACTCCCATCCCTACCCTCACCACCACTCCCCCTCCCCCTCCCCTTCCCCCTCCCATCCCTACCCTCACTACCCTTCCCCCTCCCCCTCCCCCTCCCCCTCCCTCTCCCCCTCCCCCCGCTCTCTTCCCCGAGCCAAAGGGACAAGTTGTGAACAATATTTTTCTCCAGTATCATCAAAGACAAAGGGCGGAATGCCGACTCGCAGAGGATCAGAAATGCGAAGATATGCCGCCCTTTATGCCGTCTGGATGGCGGCCGGGGTTTAAAAATCGCAAGAAAAGCAAACAAAATGTGTGTGTTTGTAGGCGCGTATGTGTAATCTGTATACGTGTGTGTGTGTGTGTGTGTGTGTGTGTGTGCATGTGAGTATAGTCTACACACATACGCAATGCCCTACTTTTTTTCATTTGCTGTCTGGTAGTCTGCTTGTCTCTCTCTCTCCTTCTTTCTCTCAATCTCTCCCTCACCTTTATTTTCTCTCTGTACTTTCTTCTCCCTCACTCCCATTTACTCTCTCTCCTCTCTCTTTTACTATCATTCTCCCCCCTCCCCCTTGGATACACTCTTTCTACCCGTCTCCTTTCCCTTCTCCCTTCCTTTCCACTCCCCAACACATCTTCCCTTTCCCCTTCCCCTTTCCCCTACCACATCTTCCCCCCTTTCACCCTACCTCACCTCCTTCCCTTTCCCCCTCCGCATCTCCTTCCCTCCCCCACCCCACTTCCTTCCCCTTTCCCCTTCTCTCAACCCCACCACCCTCCCCTTCCCTCCCACTCCACTCCCTTCCCCTTTCCCCTTCCCCTTACCCCATCTCTTTCCCCTCCCCCTTCCCCTCCCCTCCCCAAGGCTCCTACAACGCTCCCGCGCAAGCTAGATCAATCCCGCTCAGGAAGTAGAAAATAATGAAGAAAAAAAAATCTGCGGTTCGGACAAAATTAGAGAGTCGGGTGCAAGACCACACAAGGTTGGGAGAGAAGGAGGGGGAAGGGGGGGGTAGAAAAGGAGAGAGGGGGGGTAGAAAAGGAGAGAGGGAGGGGGAGAGGGAAAGGGAGAAGAGGGTAAGAAAAGGATAGAGGGAGGGGAGAGGGAAAGACAGAAGGGGGTGATAAAAGGAGAAAAGGAGGGGGAGAGGGAGAGGGGGAAGGGGTGTGAAAAAGGAGAGAAGAAGGGGGAGAGGGAAAGGGGGAAGGGGGGTAAGAAAAGGAGAGAGGGAGGGGAAGAGGAAAGGGAAGGAGGACGAGGGGAAATGGGAA
>NC_091574.1:21031450-21038950 GCF_042767895.1 Penaeus vannamei
TGTTGCAACTCGGTGATTTATCTATCTATATCGTGCGTACATGACTTGTTAATAGATGTGATTTTAGGTATTCCTTACTTTGCGTGTATATATACATATAATTCATACATTATTTTCTTGTATCTACGTACCTTTCGTATGGCTTATAGTGTGTCTGCGTGATCATGATTTATTTCTGTGTGCGTGTCTATATAACTTAAACGTGGCGTATCTAACCTTCTCTCCAAATGCCTTAAAATTGTTTTAGTTTCCGTGTAAATGCAGTATGCACGGTCTGTATTCTCTCTCGGTGATTTACAAGACATTATCTCGCCTCTGAACAATACCCATATGACATACTGTTGGCTTTTCTGATACCTTGCATATGGAAATTTTACTGCATCTTGATAACTTGCACAGGCTTGTGTCTAAACGTCTTGTATATGTATTATATTGCATCTATATGTCTTGCGCATGAATCAGCTTTATCAGGATGACAGGCACAGCAACCATTCCATTTAAACGCTTGTACGTGACTCATGCTGTATCAAAATGAACAATGCATGAAACAATTTGAATCTAAACACCATGATTAGCCTATGACTTGTCTACATTATTTACATATGAGTTATCATCTATATAACTGAATTGCGCATAACTTGAGTCTAGTTAAATACTCACTCGGCGATTCATAAACGAATCACCTTGTATTTAAAGTCCGCACACACGACTTACATCCGGTGAGTCACAAAGCTATACCTCACAATGGAAGATAGTAAGTAATGTTGACTTATGTATCTTAAGTCGTGAGTCTTTAATGTTAGTATTGACTGAAGTTGTTCATGTTGAAAAGATGAGTATAAAATACACAATTCACTCTTTATTAACTTATTAAGACTAATCGTTACTTCGAGAGGCTATTCCATCCTTTACTTATGACTAGGCCTATTTTAGGTGAGGTCGCGTTCACTCGTGAGAAAAAAAAAAAAAATCGAAATCCTCTAAAACAAAAATGTGCTGCAGACCTAAAATGAATATGGTGGATCAAAGAAAAAATATATATCTGCATGAAAACTACATCAATATACGTTTGACATTCAGGAATAATAGATATATAAAGTTGCGGTTGGTGTTTTTTTCTAGGCACTGAACTCAAAAAGAAAGAAAAAGAAAAAAGGGGAAAACCGTTGCCACCGAAAAGCAATATCGTATTTTTCACACCAATAATGCAATTTCCGGACACATGGAGCATTTTATTTTTTTCTATCGAACGCAAACGTTTCACTTTATATCAAAATTGCAATACTTTGTATTGTAAATATCTTGCTTTCCAGATGCCATAAAATCCTGGCAAACTGGTAATACACACCTGTTGAAGTTAATTAACGTATATGTTAAATTTCATAGCAACTCATAGATCCTGTTTATAAAAAAATATGTCCCACTGAGTTCATACAAGAAATCCAAAACGAAGTGATAAAATTAAAAAGTAAAGAACAGTGATAACTAAAATGTTTGACATACATAATAAAACATAACATTACGACTAGTGCATACTATACAGTAAGGCTTTTAATTTCCTTTAAAATACCTATACAAAATATTACTGTAAAAATATCTAATTCTTCCCTGACTAGCTTCAGTGTGAGCCTACATAGGCCTATAAATTATTGGCAGATGATTCGACTAATTTCTAAAAACTTCTTAGATCTATTTGTAAAAGAAGAGGATAAGAGAAAAATAAAGAAAGAAAATAAACATATATGACTTCTTTTCTTCCATTTTGAGAGAAAAACAGGGAAAGAAATGCCATTAGTTTTACTGGAAAGATGAGACGACAGTTTCGGAATCAATCTGTTTGAACATCTATTCAATTATATTTCTTCATCATCCTTCCTATCTCAGTTTATTCGTGTGTGTGTGTGTGTGTGTGTGTGTGTGTGTGTGTGTGTGTGTGTGTGTGTGTGTGTGTGTGTGTGTGTGTGTGTGTGTGTGTGTGTGTGTGTGTGTGTGTGTGTGTGTGTGTGTGTGTGCATTGTCTTGTCTTTGTCTTGTCTCTGCCTGCCTGCTTGTCTCTCTGTCTGTCTTGTCTTGTCATGTCATGACTTTGTCTCCCTCTCCTTCTCCCCTCCCCCCCTCTCCCCCCTATCCCCCTCCCCCTCCCTCTCCCTCTCCCTCTCCCCCTCCTTCTCCCCCTCCCTCTCCCCCTCTCTCATGCAAGCGTGTGTACTCCCCTGCAACTGTGCACCAGCGCACACACACACAAGCAGCATTTCAATAAATTCGCTTCGCTGGCTGATAATCGCTCGGCAGGAGTTCCAGTTCACGCCCAACAATTAAAACGTTTACACACACGCACCGATGAAGCTCACAACACAATCTCACGGGCGGCGTTCTCTCTGCGTGCTTGCCGAGAGCGCATGTGTAAACGCGAGTGGAATTACAGATACAGACAAATAGATACACACTCGCGCCCGCACACATACACACCAAGACAAAAAAAACAACAAATAGACACACACACGCACGCACGCGCGCGCGCGCGCACACACACACACACACACACACACACAGGTTCCTATCCCCTTTACTATCCCCAACCCTTAACTCGACCCGCACCCCACTTAACCCTTTATCCCCACTATTAACGCCCCAGCCCTTTCCCTTTAACTCCACCCCAGCCATCCCTCCCTCCCCTAATTCTTCCCCTGAACCCCCTTGCACTAACCCCTCTACAATACTCCATCCATTTTCACCCCTTTCTCTACCCCCTAACCCCCCTTCCTTTCGCCCCCCAGCCCTAACCCAGTCCCTCCCCAACCTCAATTTTATCCCCATCCCAACCCTACACCCTACCCTCTTCTCTTCAACCCCAGCACCAAAACCCAACCTCTCACATTCCCCATCTTCCCTCACCCCTTCCCCCACCCCTGAACCATCTTTTCCCCCCAACCCCCAAGACGCAAACTTTCCCCCTTTCCCCATACCCCACACCCCCATCCCCAAGACGCAAATGCCCCTCCCCTTAACCATTCCCCCACTAACCTGCAACCCTCCATAATACGCAAGCCCTCTCCCTTCCACACACCCTCCCCCCTCAACCCCAACCCCCAAGACGCAAATGCCCCCTTCCCCTGCCCCTACCCCCAAGATTCGAATGCCCTCCCTCCTCCTACCCCCAAGACGCAAATGCCCCCTTCCCTCCCCCCTCCCCCAAAATTCGAATGCCCCCCTCTCCCATCCCCCATAGCCCCCCCAACTTCCAACCTCCAAATGCCCCTCCCCCCCCTCCTCCTCCTCCTCCACCTCGAATCCACTCACAGCAAAAGTTGTCCCATCCGAAGACGCGGCCGAGTTTTAATGATTTGCAATAAAGAGTTGCAAATTCAACTTATCTTTCAACTTCCTCCTCCTCCGCTCCGGCCCCGTGCGACGAGGCGACAATTTCTTTGCGAATTTGGCCGAGGGTTGTCTTTGTTGTTACTACTGCTGCTGCTGCTGCTGTTGTTATTGATGTTGCTGCTGCTGCTGCTGTTGCTGCTGCTGCTGTTGTTGTTGTTTCCTTGTTGGACCGGTGATGGAGTTTTGTTGCTTTTTGTTTGTTTGCTTTTGGTGATTATTTTTTTTGTGGTGGGGTGGTACTAAAACTTGCGTTTCTTATCACTTGTTACTCTTTATGTTTACTTATCTTCCTTTTTCTCGTTTTTCTTCTCCGATTTCATTCATCACGTTTTTTCTCCACAGTCCACAAAATCCCGTCCGATATGATCTCCATCATCATCAACACCACACTCATCATCACTGCCCTCACTATAACCACACTTCAAACCACCGCCATAAACTACACACGCCAATCACCAATTACAACAGCGCATGGCCAATTTCAAGAACACCATCACCATAAATCATACACAACAATTACCACTCCAATAACACATAATTTATTTCAAATACACATTTTTTAAAAAATTCATCATCATCATCATCATCACCAACACAACAAAAAACACGAAAATCTCACCATCACTCATCACAATGACCTATGACCCAAAGCATGTCAATCCCCCCCCCCCCCGCGGACAAATGCTGTATCCCGCAGTAGCAATATTGCAACACCACCTTGCAACACGGGTCCATTGGCCGACTGACTGCTAACTCTGTGCAACTTACCTGGAAGGGAAAGAAAATTAACGTGAGTTATTCAATGCACTGCAGGAGGTCGAAGAGAAATTTAATCATTCATTCTGATGAGAGAATAATAGTATCCTTTATATATATATGTGTGCGTGCATGTGTGTGTGTGTGTGTGTGTGTGTGTGTGTGTGTGTGTGTGTGTGTGTGTGTGTGTGTGTGTGTGTGTGTGTGTGTGTGTGTGTGTGTGTGTGTGTGTGTGTGTGAAAGAATAATGGTATTCTTTATATATATGTGTGTGTGTGCGTGTATGTCTATGTGTGCGTGTGCGAATGTGCGTGTATGCGTGCGCGTGTGCGTGTGTGTGTGCGTGCGTGTGAATTATATGTCTATTTATTTTTCTGTCTTGAATAATGTTAATGATATGACTAACCATAATAAGTAAAAAACACCAGAGGTAATGAAAGCTGTGCTGAAAACAATTATAGTAATAATAATGATAATAACTAAAGGAGCAAGGACCAACAGCAACAATAATATCAATGGTTAATACATGATTACATGAATAATGAAGCTAACTACGATAATCATAATATAATTAACAATAATAATAATATTATTATTATTATCATTATTATTATTAATATATCTATCATCACTAACATCAAAATCGTCATCATCATCTTTATCATTATTTATGTTATACTAATAACATGAATAATAATAATATAATAATAATAATAATAATAATAATAATAATAATAATAATAATAATAATAACATGAATAATAATTAACAACAACATGAATAATGATAGCAATAATAATAATATCAATAACAATAACAGTAATAACCAAGGAGACAACAAAGACAACAACAACAACAATCCCGACACCAATAACAACAAAAACAACCCCCACAACAAAGCTACTTCCCCCCCTCCAACCCCCAGTCCCCTTAACCCCTTTCCCCCCACTTTATAAATAACGATATATTCACTTTTTTCCACGAACAGCGTGTGTGAACATCATCACACGTTCTTCCAGGCGTGAACACGTGCTCTGGATAATACGCACGCACGAGGAGGGGGAGAAGGGAGTAGGGGGAGAAGGGAGAAGGAGGGAGAAGGGAGGAGGGAGGAGGAGGGAGGAGTTGGGAGGAGGGGGAGGAGAAGGGAGAAGGGGGAGGAGGAGGGAGAAGGAATGTGGAGGGAGAAGGGAGGAGAAGGGAGGGAGGAGGAGAAGAGAGGAGGGGGGAAGGGGGATCCTGAAGTCAAGTCACGGGAACTATTTCGTTGTAGAGAGGCTTACGTCATTCGGTGTCACGAAGGCGGCGGGTCGACTCTCGTCTGAATGGTGCTGGTGTTGTTCTATTTTATTACTGACTGTTGTTGTTGTTATTGCTACTACTGTGCATTGTTATTGCTGCTGCTCTTGTTTATCTTTCTCCTCTTTTCTCGTTATCATCTATTCTTTTCTTATTCTGTGCCCTCTCCCTCTCCCTCTCTCCCCCCCCCTCCTCTCTCTCTCTCTCTCTCTCTCTCTCTCTCTCTCTCTCTCTCTCTCTCTCTCTCTCTCTCTCTCTCTCTCTCTCTCTCTCTCTCTCTCTCTCTCTCGCTCTCTCTCTCTCTCTCTCGTTCTCTCTCTCTCGCTCTCTCGCTCTCTCGCTCTCTCGCTCTCTCGCTCTCTCGCTCTCTCTTTTCTCGTTCTCTCTCGCTCTCTCGCTCTCTACCTCACTCCACCCTCTCTCTCTCTCCCTACCTAACTCCACCCATCTCTCTCTCCCTACCTTACTCTCCCCCTCTCTCTCCCTACCTCACTCCCTCCCCCTCTCTCTCTTCCCTCCCTCTCCCTCCCTCCCTCCCTCCCTCCCCCGCCCTCATTCTTCGAACATGCATTAACATTGAGCAACAAGAGCATTGCATAACCTCCCATGCATAGTCTGTCTCCCTCCCGCCAATCTCCTCATCTAGCCCGCCTCTTATCACCACATTCCTCTCCCTTCCATTCTCTTGTCTCGCCTCCCATATCCCCCTATCCCTCTCTCTTGTCTCTCCTCCACCCCATCCCTTCCCTTCTTCCTTTTTGTATCTCCTCCACCCCACCCCCTGCACCGTCTCTCACTTGTCTCACCTCTATCCCCCTTCCTCTATCTCTCTTGTTTCACCTCCATCCCCCTCTCTCTCTTGTCTCACCTCCACCCATTCCTTTCCCTCTCTCTCTTGTCTCATCTCCATCCCTCCTTCCCCTCTCTTGTCTCACTTCCACCACCACCCCCTGCCCCGTCTCTCTCTTGTCTCACACCCACCCCCCACCCCCTGCCCCGTCTCTCTCTTGTCTCACCTCCACCCCCTCCCCCTCTCTCTCTTGTCTCACTTCCACCCCCACTCCGACCCCTCCTCTCATACAGCCGGTAGCTCTGATCATGCAAGCACTTTCATCACGCAAGTCACGGCAGGCAGGCAGGCAGGTAGGCAGGTCCAGACCCCAGGCGCTGCCACCTTGCATCAGATCGCATCACAGGCATCGCTGCAGGCACGGTGCCACGGCCTTGGCACTTTAAAAGGCGCGCTGCTTGCTCGATGATGTCTGCTCCAGGTGATCGCCCGTGCGTGACACGTTCCGAACATGTCGATGGCCATACTGATAAGGTTGATGCTTATTTGTTGCGGCAGTAATAGTAAGGAATTGTAACATGACAGTAGTAATAGCATTGATACTACTACTACTACTAATAGTAATAATAACAGTAATATTAATAATAATATCAATATCTTTCTTTCTTACTCTCCCTCTTTCTCCTCCCTGTCCTCCTCCGTCTCTCTCAAAGCAAAATCGCCACGACTCGACACATACAAATCTCTGGGCTGTCCTCGACTTCACCTTCTTCTTCTTCTTCTCCTTACCTCTTCCAATACATTTAAGAATAATTTCTTATATATACACATAAATACATATATCCATACGTTACAAACACACACACACACACACACACACACACACACACACACACACACACACACACACACACACACACACACGCACAAACGCAGGCACACACACACACGTACGCACATACATATGTATATATGAAAAAGATAGATAGAGAGACAGAGAGATAGATATAGATAGAGAGATATAAATAGATAGATATGGTGTCGGACGTATGTTTCCTTCTCTTTCTTATTTCTACTTCTTCCTCATTAACTCATCTTTTACTCCTCTTCTCCTCCTTATTTCTGATATCATTTAATCAAACCATTACCTCCCCCTTCTTCTCCGCACCCTTCCCTTCCCTTTTCTTCTCTTTTTTTATTTCTCTTCTCATTGCCCTTTACTTCTGTTCTCTCTTCACTTCCTTTCTCCTTTGCTTTTCCCTGCTTTTAAAATT
>NC_091574.1:21056450-21068950 GCF_042767895.1 Penaeus vannamei
TTTCCCTCCTCCCTCCTACCCTCTCCTCCTCCTCCCTCCCCCCCTCCACTTCCTCCTCCTTCTCCTCTTCCTCCCTCCCTACACCCTCCTTCCCTTCCTCCCCCCTCCTACCCTCCCTCCCCCTCCTCCTTCCTACCCCCTCCTCCCCCCTACCCCCTCCTCCCTCCCTCCTACCCGCCCCCCTTTTCCTCCTCCCTCCCTCCTACCCTCTCCTCCTCCTCCCTCCCTCCCCCTCCACTTCCTCCTCCTTCCTCCTCTTCCTCCCTCCTACCCCCTCCTTCCCTTCCTCCCCCTCCTACCCTCCCTCCCCCTCCTCCTTCCTACCCCCTCCTCCTTCCTCCCCCCTCCTCCCTTCCCTCCGCCCTCCTTTCCCTCCACCGAAAAGCGAGCGGGCGTCGAGAGCCTCCGTCACGACAGGCAGATCCGGAATGAGGGATTAATGCGTGAATAATTAATTGCGTCGAGATGATGGGGGAAGTTGGGTAAAGTGGGGAGGGAGGGAGGGAGGGAGGGAGGGAGGGAGGGAGGGAGGGAGGGAGGGAGGGAGGGAGGGAGGGAGGGAGGGAGGGAGGGAGGGAGGGAGGGAAGGGAAAAGAGAGAAAGACGGAGGGAGAGAGGGAAAAAAAGGGAGAGACGGTGGGAGGGAGGGAGGCAGGGAAGGGGAAAAAAGGAAAGACGGTAAGAGGGAGGGAGGGAGGGCGGGAAAAAAGGAAATTGGGGAGCGAGAGAGAGAGAGAGAGAGAGAGAGAGAGAGAGAGAGAGAGAGAGAGAGAGAGAGAGAGAGAGAGAGAGAGAGAGAGAGAGAGAGAGAGAGAGAGAGATGAAAGAGAAATGAAAGAGAAATGAGAGAAAAAAAAGGAGACAGAAAAACCAAGCAAGGAAGCAAAAACGAAAGAGATGTCGCATGCGTAATTCAACCCGACATGGGTACACGGAGAGAGAAATGAGCGAGTCCAAAGCAAGGGAAAAGTGAAAGCCCTAATTATGGATTTCTCTTTAACAATCTTCACCTGTCGCTCTTACTATCACTGTCACTATTCTTCTGTCGCATTTGCTGTCACTGTCACTATTCTTCTGTCGCATTTGCTGTCACTGTCACTATTCTTCTGTCGCATTTGCTGTCACTGTCACTATTCTTTTGTCGCATTTGCTGTCACTGTCACTATTCTTCTGTCGCATTTGCTGTCACTGTCACTATTCTTCTGTCGCATTTGCTGTCACTGTCACTATTCTTCTGTCGCCTTTGCTGTCACTGTCACTATTCTTCTGTCGCCTTTGCTGTCACTGTCACTATTCTTCTGTCGCCTTTGCTGTCACTGTTATTATTCTTCTGTCGCATTTGCTGTCACTGTCATTATTCTTCTGTCGCATTTGCTGTCACTGTCACTATTCTTCTGTCGCATTTGCTGTCACTGTCACTATTCTTCTGTCGCATTTGCTGTCACTGTCACTATTCTTCTGTCGCATTTGCTGTCACTGTCATTATTCTTCTGTCGCATTTGCTGTCACTGTCACTATTCTTCTGTCGCCTTTGCTGTCACTGTCACTATTCTTCTGTCGCCTTTGCTGTCACTGTCACTATTCTTCTGTCGCATTTGCTGTCACTGTCATTATTCTTCTGTCGCATTTGCTGTCACTGTCATTATTCTTCTGTTGCATTTGCTGTCACTGTCACTATTCTTCTGTCGCATTTGCTGTCACTGTCACTATTCTTCTGTCGCATTTGCTGTCACTGTCATTATTCTTCTGTCGCATTTGCTGTCACTGTCACTATTCTTCTGTCGCATTTGCTGTCACTGTTATTGTTCTTCTGTCGCCTTTGCTGTCACTGTTATTATTCTTCTGTCGCCTTTGCTGTCACTGTTATTATTCTTCTGTCGCATTTGCTGTCACTGTCACTATTCTTCTGTCGCATTTGCTGTCACTGTTATTATTCTTCTGTCGCCTTTGCTGTCACTGTCACTATTCTTCTGTCGCATTTGCTGTCACTGTTATTATTCTTCTGTCGCCTTTGCTGTCACTGTCACTATTCTTCTGTCGCATTTGCTGTCACTGTCACTATTCTTCTGTCGCATTTGCTGTCACTGTCACTATTCTTCTGTCGCATTTGCTGTCACTGTCACTATTCTTCTGTCGCATTTGCTGTCACTGTCACTATTCTTCTGTCGCATTTGCTGTCACTGTCACTATTCTTCTGTCGCATTTGCTGTCACTGTCACTATTCTTCTGTCGCATTTGCTGTCACTGTCACTATTCTTCTGTCGCATTTGCTGTCACTGTCACTATTCTTCTGTCGCATTTGCTGTCACTGTCACTATTCTTCTGTCGCATTTGCTGTCACTGTCACTATTCTTCTGTCGCATTTGCTGTCACTGTCACTATTCTTCTGTCGCATTTGCTGTCACTGTCATTATTCTTCTGTCGCATTTGCTGTCACTGTCACTATTCTTCTGTCGCATTTGCTGTCACTGTCACTATTCTTCTGTCGCATTTGCTGTCACTGTCACTATTCTTCTGTCGCATTTGCTGTCACTGTCACTATTCTTCTGTCGCATTTGCTGTCACTGTCACTATTCTTCTGTCGCATTTGCTGTCACTGTCACTATTCTTCTGTCGCATTTGCTGTCACTGTCACTATTCTTCTGTCGCATTTGCTGTCACTGTCACTATTCTTCTGTCGCATTTGCTGTCACTGTCACTATTCTTCTGTCGCATTTGCTGTCACTGTCACTATTCTTCTGTCGCATTTGCTGTCACTGTCACTATTCTTCTGTCGCATTTGCTGTCACTGTCACTATTCTTCTGTCGCATTTGCTGTCACTGTCACTATTCTTCTGTCGCATTTGCTGTCACTGTCACTATTCTTCTGTCGCATTTGCTGTCACTGTCACTATTCTTCTGTCGCATTTGCTGTCACTGTCACTATTCTTCTGTCGCATTTGCTGTCACTGTCATTATTCTTCTGTCGCATTTGCTGTCACTGTCACTATTCTTCTGTCGCATTTGCTGTCACTGTTATTATTCTTCTGTCGCATTTGCTGTCACTGTCACTATTCTTCTGTCGCATTTGCTGTCACTGTCACTATTCTTTTGTCGCATTTGCTGTCACTGTCACTATTCTTCTGTCGCATTTGCTGTCACTGTCACTATTCTTTTGTCGCATTTGCTGTCACTGTCACTATTCTTTTGTCGCATTTGCTGTCACTGTCACTATTCTTCTGTCGCATTTGCTGTCACTGTCACTATTCTTTTGTCGCATTTGCTGTCACTGTCACTATTCTTCTGTCGCATTTGCTGTCACTGTCACTATTCTTCTGTCGCATTTGCTGTCACTGTTATTATTCTTCTGTCGCCTTTGCTGTCACTGTTATTATTCTTCTGTCGCATTTGCTGTCACTGTCACTATTCTTCTGTCGCATTTGCTGTCACTGTCACTATTCTTCTGTCGCATTTGCTGTCACTGTTATTATTCTTCTGTCGCCTTTGCTGTCACTGTTATTATTCTTCTGTCGCCTTTGCTGTCACTGTTATTATTCTTCTGTCGCATTTGCTGTCACTGTCACTATTCTTCTGTCGCATTTGCTGTCACTGTTATTATTCTTCTGTCGCCTTTGCTGTCACTGTTATTATTATTCTGTCGCCTTTGCTGTCACTGTTATTATTATTCTGTCGCATTTGCTGTCACTGTCACTATTCTTCTGTCGCCTTTGCTGTCACTGTTATTATTCTTCTGTCGCCTTTGCTGTCACTGTTATTATTCTTCTGTCGCATTTGCTGTCACTGTCACTATTCTTCTGTCGCATTTGCTGTCACTGTTATTATTCTTCTGTCGCCTTTGCTGTCACTGTTATTATTATTCTGTCGCATTTGCTGTCACTGTTATTATTATTCTGTCGCATTTGCTGTCACTGTCACTATTCTTTTGTCGCATTTGCTGTCACTGTCACTATTCTTTTGTCGCATTTGCTGTCACTGTCACTATTCTTTTGTCGCATTTGCTGTCACTGTCACTATTCTTTTGTCGCATTTGCTGTCACTGTCACTATTCTTTTGTCGCATTTGCTGTCACTGTTATTATTCTTCTGTCGCATTTGCTGTCACTGTCACTATTCTTTTGTCGCATTTGCTGTCACTGTCACTATTCTTCTGTCGCCTTTGCTGTCACTGTCACTATTCTTCTGTCGCATTTGCTGTCACTGCCACTATTCTTCTGTCGCATTTGCTGTCACTGTCACTATTCTTCTGTCGCCTTTGCTGTCACTGTCACTATTCTTCTGTCGCCTTTGCTGTCACTGTCACTATTCTTCTGTCGCATTTGCTGTCACTGCCACTATTCTTCTGTCGCATTTGCTGTCACTGTCACTATTCTTCTGTCGCATTTGCTGTCACTGTCACTATTCTTCTGTCGCATTTGCTGTCACTGTCACTATTCTTCTGTCGCATTTGCTGTCACTGCCACTATTCTTCTGTCGCATTTGCTGTCACTGTCACTATTCTTCTGTCGCCTTTGCTGTCACTGTCACTATTCTTCTGTCGCATTTGCTGTCACTGTCACTATTCTTCTGTCGCCTTTGCTGTCACTGTCACTATTCTTCTGTCGCCTTTGCTGTCACTGTTATTGTTCTTCTGTCGCCTTTGCTGTCACTGTCACTATTCTTCTGTCGCATTTGCTGTCACTGTCACTATTCTTCTGTCGCCTTTGCTGTCACTGTCACTATTCTTCTGTCGCATTTGCTGTCACTGTCACTATTCTTCTGTCGCATTTGCTGTCACTGTCACTATTCTTTTGTCGCATTTGCTGTCACTGTCACTATTCTTCTGTCGCCTTTGCTGTCACTGTTATTGTTCTTCTGTCGCCTTTGCTGTCACTGTCACTATTCTTCTGTCGCATTTGCTGTCACTGTCACTATTCTTCTGTCGCCTTTGCTGTCACTGTCACTATTTTTCTGTCGCATTTGCTGTCACTGCCACTATTCTTCTGTCGCATTTGCTGTCACTGTCACTATTCTTCTGTCGCCTTTGCTGTCCCTGTCACTATTCTTTTGTCGCATTTGCTGTCACTGTCACTATTCTTCTGTCGCCTTTGCTGTCACTGTCACTATTCTTCTGTCGCATTTGCTGTCACTGTCACTATTCTTCTGTCGCCTTTGCTGTCCCTGTCACTATTCTTTTGTCGCATTTGCTGTCACTGTCACTATTCTTCTGTCGCCTTTGCTGTCACTGTCACTATTCTTCTGTCGCATTTGCTGTCACTGCCACTATTCTTCTGTCGCATTTGCTGTCACTGTCACTATTCTTCTGTCGCCTTTGCTGTCACTGTTATTATTCTTCTGTCGCATTTGCTGTCACTGTCACTATTCTTTTGTCGCATTTGCTGTCACTGTCACTATTCTTCTGTCGCATTTGCTGTCACTGTCACTATTCTTCTGTCGCCTTTGCTGTCACTGTCACTATTCTTCTGTCGCATTTGCTGTCACTGTCACTATTCTTCTGTCGCCTTTGCTGTCCCTGTCACTATTCTTTTGTCGCATTTGCTGTCACTGTCACTATTCTTCTGTCGCCTTTGCTGTCACTGTCACTATTCTTCTGTCGCATTTGCTGTCACTGCCACTATTCTTCTGTCGCATTTGCTGTCACTGTCACTATTCTTCTGTCGCCTTTGCTGTCACTGTTATTATTCTTCTGTCGCATTTGCTGTCACTGTCACTATTCTTTTGTCGCATTTGCTGTCACTGTCACTATTCTTCTGTCGCATTTGCTGTCACTGTCACTATTCTTCTGTCGCATTTGCTGTCACTGTCACTATTCTTTTGTCGCATTTGCTGTCACTGTCACTATTCTTCTGTCGCATTTGCTGTCACTGTCACTATTCTTCTGTCGCATTTGCTGTCACTGCCACTATTCTTCTGTCGCATTTGCTGTCCCTGTCACTATTCTTTTGTCGCATTTGCTGTCACTGTCACTATTCTTCTGTCGCCTTTGCTGTCACTGTCACTATTCTTCTGTCGCATTTGCTGTCACTGCCACTATTCTTCTGTCGCATTTGCTGTCACTGTTATTATTCTTCTGTCGCATTTGCTGTCACTGTCACTATTCTTCTGTCGCATTTGCTGTCACTGCCACTATTCTTCTGTCGCATTTGCTGTCACTGCCACTATTCTTCTGTCGCATTTGCTGTCACTGTCACAATTCTTCTGTCGCATTTGCTGTCACTGTCACTATTCTTCTGTCGCATTTGCTGTCACTGCCACTATTCTTCTGTCGCATTTGCTGTCACTGTTATTATTCTTCTGTCGCATTTGCTGTCACTGTCACTATTCTTCTGTCGCATTTGCTGTCACTGTTATTATTCTTCTGTCGCATTTGCTGTCACTGTCACTATTCTTTTGTCGCATTTGCTGTCACTGTCACTATTCTTCTGTCGCATTTGCTGTCACTGCCACTATTCTTCTGTCGCATTTGCTGTCACTGTCATTATTCTTCTGTCGCATTTGCTGTCACTGTCATTATTCTTCTGTCGCATTTGCTGTCACTGTCACAATTCTTCTGTCGCTCTTACTTTCCTTTTCATCTCCTAAATATATCCCTTTTCAGTTCAATTATTACAATTTTCTTCACATTTCTTATCTCCCAAATATATCTTTCCATTCTTAATTATCATAATCATCACCATTTCAATTTTACTTATAAAAGCCATTCTCTTATCCTTCATCATCTAGCTTTTTGACTTTTCACTGTCATATCAAATATCTCTCCTCATGACTTTCATCATCGTCTTCACCTTCATCACAATCATTATAATCTTCATCATTATCGCCATCATCATCATTATCCATTTCATCTTCACTACCCTCATTATCCTTTTAATCATCACCATCATCATCATTATCCTTTCCATCTTCACCATCATCATCATAATTATCTTCTTCATTGCCATCATCATCATCATCACCAACACCATCACCATCTCATCATTAACAGTATTACCTTCACTATCATCACCACCACCACCACCATCATCTTCATTACATCATCATCATCATCACCCCCTCCCCGCTTCGTCTTCTCTACCAGTTGCATTATCGTTCTTTTTCCTTCGTCCCTTTCCTTTCTCTTCTTTTGCTCATACTTCGTTATCCACCGCTTCCAATTCCTCTTTCGTTACCTTAATTGAGTTGTCGTCTATTCCCTCTCCGTTAACATTTTTTTTATCATTTCTCATTTCTTTCCTTTCTCTCGTCTTTGGCAATTATCGTCTTTTTCCTCCTATTCCTCGGTTATCGTGGCTTCTTATACATCCTCTTCTTTTCTTTCTATTCATAAATGTCTACTTTCTCCAGTAATTTCTTCCTCATTCTGATTATCATCTTCCTCTTCCTTCTTTCAGTTCTTCTCCTTATCATTATTATTCATATTCTTCTTTCCCAACTTCTCACCTTCCTCCCATCTCTTGATCTCCCTCCCCATCTCCTTCTCCTCCTCCTCCCCATCTCCTTCCCTCCCTCCCCACCTCCCCACCCCGCTACTCCACCCCTTCCCCCAACCCCTCTCCTTCTCCTCCTCCTCCCCACCTCCCGATCCCGCTCCTCCACCCCTTCCCCCCATCCCCTCTCCTTCTACTTCCCCCTCCATCCCTTCTCCACATCCCCTCGCCTTCTCCTTCCTCCCCCTCCTCCCTCCCCTCCACCCCGTCCCCTTCCCCTCTCCCTATCCTCCCTCCTCCACCCCCCATCCCCTCTCCTTACCCTCCCCTCCCCCATCCCCTCTCCTTCTCCCCCCCCCTCCCCCTCCCGCCGGCGCATCCTCCGCCGATTACGTATTCCGCCAAGGACCTCCGAGCGGCCGTGAAGGGACGTGGCAGCCGCTGGAGCGTGTAAGTGCGAAATTCACATTGGTATAAAACGCCATTTTCCACCTTCGTGACTCTCTTTATATACAACTGTCACGCCGGCCCGCTCGTGTGTTTATATATCTCTTCCACTTTTTTTTCTTCTTTTTTTTTTAAACATCAAAGCAAATTATCGAAAATGATTCTGAAAAAAAAAACGATCTTTCCACAAACAATTCAGAGAAATTTATTTTTTAAAAACAACATCCGTACAGACTTTCATTATCCCCAATCATTATCCTGAGATTAATTACACTCTTCGTTAAATAAAAATGAGGCGAAAAAAAACTTTTTCAAAAAATGTTAAATTCCTTTTTTCCCTTTATAACCCGGATGTTCGTTTAATCGCAAAGGACAAATTTTATTTTTTGGGGGGAAGAGAAAGGGAGAAGGAAAAAACCGTGGGAGGGACGAAGGACGAAAGAGGGAAGAGGAGAGAGGTGGAAGGGAGGAGAAAGAAAGGAGAGAATGAGGAGAAAGGAACAAGGAGGGAAATAAGGAGAAACATACATACACATGTGTACATACATATAGATAGACAAATACAGATAAAGAGATAGATAGATAGATAGATAGAGAGAGAGAGAGAGAGAGAGAGAGAGAGAATGGAGGGGGCTAACAAGGAAGGGAGAGAAAGTGAGAGGTAGGGAAAATGGGGAGAAAGGGAGGTAGAGATAGAGTGAGTGTGGGAAGATGTGAGGGAGGGCAGGAAGGGAATGATGATGCGATAGAAAGAGAAAGCTAGAGAAAAAGAGAGGGAAAGGGAAAGAGAAAGAGAGTAGGCAGGCAAGCGATAATGAGAACGAAAAACAGAAGAGAAAGAGACATAATTCGCAGGGAGAAAGAGAGATAAGGCGAAGGAAGAAAGAAAAAAAGGAAAGAAAGAAGAAAGACAAGGCGGAGGAAGAAAGAGAGAAAGGAAAGAAAGAAGAAAGAAAGAGAGACAAGGTGAAGGAAGGAAGAGAGACAAAGCGATGAAAGCAAGCAACAAATAGACAAGGCGAAGGAAAGAAGGAAGGAAGAAAAAGCGATAAGGCGAAGGAAAAAAAAGAGAGACAAGGCGATGAAAGAAAAGAATAAATAGAGACAAGGCGAAGGAAAGAAGGAAGGAAGAAAGAGCAAGAAGGCGAAGGAAAAAAGAAAGAGAGACAAGGCGAAGGAAGGAGAGAAGGAAGGAAGAACGAGAGGCCAGGTAAAGACAGGAAGGCGAGAGCCAGCGCGACGGCCGCCCCGAGAGCCCTCAGTGCTTCAATTAAGGGCGGCCGCGCCTCCGTTTGGTCCAGCGCGCTTCCTCGACGCCGCTGCATGCACACCACTCCGGGGGAACACCAGTGCAACATCGCGGGCAACACCGCAACGTCCCTGAAACACCGCGACGCCACAACATCACAAGCAACACCACAACGCCACAGCAACACCACGAACCACACCGCAACGCCACACCATCACAAGCAGAGCCACAACAACACCAAGAACTACACCGCAACGCCAAAGCAACATCACGAGCGACACACCAATATTCCGACACCACAGCAACACCAGGAAAGCCACACCTACACCACACACCCCTCAAAAAAACACAACCACCACAAAACACATCACAACGCCGCACCACAACTTCCCTCTACAACACTGCACGAATCGCACACCCTTCACTACGATAAATGCAGAAAAGGACTTAACGAGAACGAACATCTTCACACGGCAAGAGATCCCTTCGGCCGGCTTCGATCCTGTCCTCGCTGCAAACACCATTTTTTTTATTATTATTATTATTCATAGCAAAATAAAAACGAAAGCGAGACGTGCGGCAGATCCCGTTCGTCCGCGGTCACGCCGATCCACCGCCGACGGACAGCGATCCGGAGACACGAGACGGGATAACGCGCGCCGCTGCTCTCTTGTTCCTGCGCGCACTAACACGAATAAATGCATATATGCATACATATATATAAATATACATACATACATACATACATACATATATATATATACATATATATATATGTGTGTGTGTGTGTGTGTGTGTGTGTGTGTGTGTGTGTGTGTGTGTGTGTGTGTGTGTGTGTGTGTGTGTGTGTGTGTGTGTGTGTGTGTGTGTGTGTGTGTGTGTGTGTGTGTGTGTGCGTGTGTGTGTGTGTGTGTGTGTGTGTGTAAGTTTGTGTGTGTGTGTGTTTGTGCATGCGTATACGTGTATTGTTCTTTCTTTCTTTTTCGTCTTTGTTTTAATCACTTATTATCCCTTCCCTTGACCGTCCGTCTCTGCCGAAACCGCCTCGATGCTGTAGCAGTTCCCTAAATGTCCTCCCATCCCTAAAATTCTTCACCTCGACCGTCGCCATCGCCTCCAAGCCTCCTCTCTGGCTCTCGGACGGACGCCAAAGGAAGACAAAAGGCGGCGACAGGGCGTGAGTGTTGACGGTGAGATGAAAAAAGAAAAATAATGATAATAAAATAATACAGAAAAGTAATAATAATAACAACAACAACAATCATCTTACTACCATCGTAATCATCATCATCATCATCAACATTATTCATATCACTGTCATCATTATAATTTTAATAACATCAACAATAATAATAATAACAAATAATAATAATAACAATAACAATCAAATAATAACTTATAATATTAATAATAATAATAATAATAATAATAATAATAATAATAATAATAATAATAATAATAATAATAATAATAATAATAACAACAATAATAATAATAATAATAATAATAATAATAATAATAATAATAATAATAATAATAATAATAATAATAATAATAACAACAATAATAATAATAAAAATCTTCACAATAATAATAATAAAAAATATTAATGATAATAATACTAATACTAACTACTTCTAGCAGCTGTAGTAGTAGTAGTATTTATTATCATTCCTCTTTATTACGAAAAGAAAATCTACAAAGATCAAAGAAAGGGAATAACAATCATAACAGGAACAACAACAAAAGGATAAACAGACTTTTCCTCTTCAGTGTGTCCGACGTGTGTGAGGAGAAGAGAGAGAAGAAAGAGAGAGGAGAGGAGAGGAGAGGAGAGGGTAGAAGAGGAGAGGAAAGGAGAGGATAAAACGGAAGGGAAATGTGTAGACACTCGATATGACTGCCAAAAGACGTTTTTTTTAGTCTATTTTCTTTTCTGTTTGTTTGTTGTCTTTACATGTTTTCTTGCAAGGAGTCGTGTCTACCCTTCGGTACGAGATTTTTTTTTTATCCTCTACGTAGAAGCTCTCGAGCAAGAAAAGGCAAGCTGAATAAATATTTTTTTTTGCGTATCTTTCTATCCCCTTTCTCTCTCACCTCACTCGTTCTCACTCCATCCGTCCCTCCCTTTCTCGCTCTCCTATCTCTCTCTTTCTTTCTCTCCCTCCCTCCCTTTATAGAAGGAAAGCTAGAAGGGAAAAAAAGGAAAAAAGAGAAACGGAAAGGAAGAGGAAATTACAAAAGAAACGACAAAAAGGAGAAAGAAAAAAACGAATTAGGAACGGGAAAAAGGGAGGCTTAAAGAAGAGAATGATAAAAGAAAGACACGAAAGAGAGAGAGAGAGAGATAGGAAGTGAAAAGGGAAATGAAAAAGGTGACGAAAATAAAAAGATAAATGAACAGAGAAAGGGGGGAATGCAAGGAAATTAGAGGAAGTAAAAAAAAAAGTCCAGAAGACAGAACGAGAGAAAATTAATAACAACAATAACAACAAAACGGAAAAAAACAGACAAGGAAGAAGGAAGAGGAGGAGGAGTGCAGCACCACCGCCCCTCCCCCTCCCCCGGAAGTCGTAGGAAGACCCCCACCCCCCCCACCCCATGGACCATAACACGCACCCGGGACCACGATCATAAAACGACCTAACTCCCCCTCCCCCTCCCTGTATCCACCAGGGGGGGAGGTGGAAGATTGTTATGGTAAAAAACGGAAGGGGAAGAGGAGGAGGAGGGGGGACAGGGAAGGGGTAGGGAGGAGAGGGGTGGGGAGTGAAACAGAAAGGAGGGGGGGGGGGCAGGGGGAAAGGAAACAGGATGGGTAGAGTGGATGGGGGAAAGGGGTAAAACAAGAAAGAGAGGAGAGGGAGACGGAGAGAAGGAGAAGAGGGCGACGTAAAGGAGAGGGAAGAGGAGGAGGAGGAGGAGGAGGAAAAGAAGGAACAGGAGGAGGAAGAGGAAGAGGGAAAGAAGGAGGAGGAGGGGGAGGAGGAGGGAGGAGGAGGAAGAGGAGGAGGAGGAGGAGGAGGGAGAAGGAGGAGGAGGAGGAGGAGGAGGAGGAGAAGGAGGGAGGAGAAGGAGGTGGAGGGAGGGGAGGGGAGGAGAATGAGGAGAAGAGGAGAGGGAGGAGGAAAAGAAAGAGGAGGAGGAGGAGGAGGAGGAGGAGGAGGAGGAGGAGGAGGAGGAGGAGGAGGAGGAAGAGAAAGAGGAAGAGGAGGTAGAAGGGAAAGGAGGAGGGGAGCTACATTTGCCTCTACACATCTTGTTCTCTCGCCGGTCCCTCTTGTCCAGTCTTCTCCCGTCTCTATTTACCCTTTTTGCTTTTCATCTACCAATTCTGCTGCTTCCTATCGCCCTTTGTCTTGTCCCTCCCTCCCTCCTCCA
>NC_091574.1:21073950-21076450 GCF_042767895.1 Penaeus vannamei
AGCCAGGAGCCAAAGCGCGCCCGGCCGAGGAGGGCTAACAGGTGCGGGCGGCGCGAGCGGAGGGGGCGGAGCGTGGAAGAGAGGCGGCGCTGCTCCTCTTCCCCGGCACGGTACTCGCCCGCCCTCGCCCGCCCTCGCCCGCCCTCGCTCACCCACGCCCACGCACGCCCACGGAGAGCCGCAGTCACACGGGGGGTGCGGGGGAGGCTACAACTCTCGTAACAGGCAGAAGTAACCGCGGAAAAGAATATGAATAAGTTGATAAAAGGGGACAGATGAAATAACAAATGATAACAGGATGAAAAAAATAAAAGCAACAGATAAATGATAGTAAAAGACAAATGAAAAGAAAAACAAAGACAAAATAATCGCCAACGATAAACAATACCTAAAACAACAACAAATATAAAATAAAATAAAACACACACACACAAAAAAAAACGACACATGATAAAAAAAAAGACGGAAAACCTAAATTGAAGAAGAGAAGAGGAAAAAAATAAAATAAAAATAGAACAAGAAAACAAAGGCTCACATTTCCAGCGACGGGAACGACAGCGGGACAGCGCGAGGCCCTCCGATAGCATCCTCCGAGCATCCTCCTCCTCCTCCTCCTCCTCCTCCTCCTCCTTCCCTTCTTCCTTTTTTCTCGATCTCATTCTCTTCCTCTTCTTCTTCCTCCTCCTCCATTTCTACCTCCAGCCTCTCCTCTTCCTCCTCTTATACCTCTTCCTCCTCCTACTCCTCCCCTTCCTCTTCCTCCTGCTTTTCCAACTCAAACACCGACCCTTCTCCTCCTCCTCCTCCTTCTCTGCTTTTTCTACTTCTTCTTTTTCCTCCTCCCTCTCCTCTCTCTCCCTCCCTCTCCACCTCCTGCTCCAACTCTTCCACCACCATCAACATCTCCTCCTCGTCCTCCTCAAGCCCCAGCTACACTTCCTCTTCCTCTTCCTCCTCTACCACCTCCTCCACCTCCGCCTCCAGCTCCACTACCTCCACCTCCTTCTCCTTCTTCTTCTTCTTCTTCTTCTTCTTCTTCTTCTTCTTCTTCTTCTTCTTCTTCTTCTTCTTCTTCTTCTCCTCCTCCTCCTCCTCCTCCTCCTCCTCCTCCTCCTCCTCCTCCTCCTGTTCCTCCTCCTCCTCCTCCCACGCCCTCTGATTGATCGGAGAGCCCAAGGTCGCCTAGAACTCCTCGCCCGCCCAACCCGCCCGCACGCCCGCACGCACGCACGCACGCCCGGAGTAGCAGTAGGAAGCGGCGTCCGTACTCTCTCGCTCGCTCTTCCTTACTTCCTGGGTCTGTCCCTCTTTCCTTGTCGAATTACCCTTTTTCCCCCTGGTTTTCTTCTTTGTTCCTTCTCTGTTTCTCTTTCTGCCTCTGTCTGTCTGTCTCTCTCTCTCTCTCTCCCTCTCTCCCTCCTTCTCCCTCTCTTCCACGCCTCCTCTCAACTTCCCCAACATTCTCTTAATGTTTTCCTCCTCCTCTTCCTCTCTTTCACTCCTATTCTTCCTCCCTCCCTCCCTCCTTCCACCCGTCCTCCCTTCCTTCCACCCCCCACCCCCTCCTCACATCAGCCAACCTGCCGGGTACAAAAGGTCAACGAGAGGACAGCCGGGCAAGGTCACAAAGAGAGCGTAAAAGGTCACGACCGAGGATGAGGGAAAGGACAGAGAGGGAAGGTGAGCGGAAAATATAACTAGATGAATAGACTGATAGGGAAAAAATAGGCCTAGGTGATGGATAGAAATGTGAGCAAAAAAAAAGGGGAAGAGAGGGAGGGGAAAGAGAGAGGAAGAGAGGGAGTGGGAGAGAAAGGAAGAGAGGGAGTGGGAAAGAGAGAGGAAGAGAGGGAGAGAGAAAGAGAGAGGCGGGGAGGGGAGGAAGAGCGGATGGGGTGGGAAGGGGACGAGAAGAAGGGAGGAATAGCAGGTTGAAAAAAAATAATAAAAGAAAGTAAAAAATAAGAAAGAGACGTTTGGGAAGAGAGTGGAATGTGTACGCAATCAATGAAATAAACAAACAATCAAATACAATACAATAAAAATACCGACCCGGAGTACGCAAAAAAAATAATGATAATAATAATAATAACAAAAATAAATAAATAATAAATAAATTCATGACTCATGCAAAACTGACCTTTAAACAATATCAGCACTAACACCACCACCGCCATCATCACCACCACCACCAAGATCAATAACATCAACAACATTACAACAACAAGATCAACATCAACTACAACAACATCACCAACAACACCAACATCAACATCACCACCACCACCAACAACAATAACATCAAAATATCATCACCACCACCACCACCAACAACAACAACATCACCAACACCAACACCACCAACAACACCAACATCAACATCACCACCACCACCAACAACAACAACAACCACACCAAACCCGTAAAAGGAAAACGCCAGGACCCACGACAGGAAGCGGCCGTTGCAGAGGACAGCGCCCAGCTTCACGCCTCTCTCGCC
>NC_091574.1:21086450-21088950 GCF_042767895.1 Penaeus vannamei
AGGAGCTTTATCATCATGCCACAGATTAATTCAGATTTATATGATGAGGTTTAAGAAGCCCTTCTATAGATATGAGAAAGCATCTAAACAAAAATTAAAAGAATAAAGAACCATTGAGTCAGTCTGTGTTTGTTTACATTTCCTTCAAGTCTACTTTTGAAATTGGTTAGAATTTCTCTTGCTATTTATTCGTTGATTACTCTACGCTCCTCGTCTGTTTCCTGTTCATTCTTACTCATTTGATTCAGCTTGATGAATGTGATATTAGAAGAGTAAAAACACTTGTGTAAGGAATGATTTTGGCTCATAGTAATAAAGGATTCTAAAATATTATTTCCAATCGGTATTAAACATTTTTAGTATGTGATAGTAATGTCGTTTGACGGACAAGTTACAATTCTTCCTCATGTTCTTTGATTTGATAATAAGGTGTCCCTTTTTGAATTTCAATCGTGAAGTATGAGTTGCCTCTTATGCTGCGTTCGGAACTGCACGTCTTGCTCGTCCAGACATCTTGTCCAGGACCAGCAGGACAAGTGGGCCGCGTTCGGAACCTCCAAGACCCTTTCTGCCCAGAATGCAACCGGCTCGAATGTAAACAGTCACTTTTTTATTATACTGGTGTCTTTATTTTACACGCTGCATAGGCTTTGTAACTTCTTTGATGCATATTTAACTTACCTGTAACTGACAAACACAAAAATATCCTTTGATAACACCATTAAAGGGTCATAAAATTACCCGCCAATATCTTGTGGTTACCTGCAACTGTCAATGTTTACATACAAATTCTATTGTGATATCATCTCGTCCTGCTCGCCCACCTTCGCAGGAGGGCGAGTTGGACGAGCTAGATTACTTGTCCAGGACGAGATAGTGGAGGTTCCGAACGGTCAAAACATCTTGTCCAACTGGTCTGGACGCGATAGATGAGCAGTTCTGAATGCAGCATTATTATGCGTTCGGAACTGCTCGTCCAGACTTGTCCAGGGCAGCAGGACAACAAGGAACCTCCAAGGCCTCTGCTGGCCAGCTCAAGAGAAAACACACTATTTTATGATTCCGGTGTCTTTATGTAGGTTTTATTGCACAGAAGCCCCCCCCCCCTCAACCCCCTAATTCTTGGCCTGATGGCAGGGAAATTGTGTAGTAAAATGTAAATGATATACACAGAATCAGTCACTGTATTGTCTAATGCAAGGAGCTCTGCTTAGTCATGTGCATGTGCCAACTGTCAGGACTCCCATAATGCATTTTATAGGAGCTGCCCTGCCTATAGACTTGAATGTGAGGTAGCAGTACTCAGATTTAAACTAGGCCTCACTCTACATGATGACAGACAAGAAACACGACGACAAGCCTTTTCTCTCTTGACTTATCCTAAAACAGTCCTTTGCTCTGCTTCCTCACCATCTTCACAAGATATTTCTGCATCTCCCCCAGTATCCCTCCCTTATACCCGAAACCATCCTACGTCTGCTCACCCTATCCCCCAGTCAAATTTGTTTTCCAGTCTAAATCCAGATACTTCAATCTCTACCACTTCCCTGATATTTACCCTTCCTCCTTACTTTATTTGTCATACCAGGCAACCTAAACATTCCACTCCACCCTCTCCTACTACATCCTCTCCTACACCTTCTACATTTAATGTATTTACAGATATTCATCCTCCTCCTCCTCAAGTTCCCTCCACCCCTTTTCCTCGTACACCCTCCCAACATACCCCACCCACTACCACTCCCACTTAAATACTCACATGAATCCCCTCTATCACAAGTATCCTTCTCCAGACCCCTCTTCTCCAGACATTCATCCTGATATTTCACCACCTTCCCCAGTCCCCATTTCTCATCCCCTGGATTCTTCTCCTCCTGCTTCTCCAACAGCCACCTCTATTTTCCTTGAACAATGTCCCTATTCCTTCCCCAGATACACTGCAATTCACTCAATTGCTCTACCCCCTTAACCTTTCCAATTTTACTAATCCCTGCTCTACTTCATTTACTTTCCTCTTTTCCCTTTTTGCTATCATACTTTCCTATAACACTTTCTAATCTTTGACATTTGATACCCCCTCTCTCCCTGCATTCTTCTCCTACTTTCCCAGTAGTCATCTCTGTTTTCCTTGAATATTTTTTCTATATCTTCCCCAGTGACAAATAACTGTAATTCACTCAATGACCTACCCCCTTAACCCTCCCCTTTCTGCCAATCTCTGCTCTAGTTCCCTTACTCCCCTCTTTCCCTTTTCACTACCATACTCGCCTATTACGCTCTCTAATCTTTGACATCTAACACACTTTATCCTAAGCTATAAAACCTATTTACCATTTCCAACATAATATTTTACCATAGTGTTATATGACCTATGATGTCTAGCACATTTACTTATTTCAAACATTAGGCAGAAACATTAGAAAAAATTACCAGGACAATATTGGTATTGATGGATTTGTCTCACTCTCTAGTACACATATAGAAATTATACTGCAGAACC
>NC_091574.1:21096450-21106450 GCF_042767895.1 Penaeus vannamei
AGGGTTCTAGCAGTTATGTTGGTTAATTATGATCCTTCTGGCTTGAGGTTTTGCTGGGTGTTTATGATCACTGTAAATCAGAGGGTACACAGTTTGGTTTATGTTATGATTAGGAGAAATATGATTTGTCCATGGTAGGGCCCAAGTCTCATGTTTTTTGTTTTTTTTTTTTAATAGGAAAAAAAATAGTAATAGGTTACAAAATCAGAATGATCCTACTTCTTGCATGCCCAGTCTTTTTTTCTTCATTTTTTCTTTATTTACTTCAGACTTTCAATAGCTTGAAATCCTCCAGAAATTTTTATGGGCTTGGCATTCCTACACAATTTTGGGGCCTTGGTCATGGTCCTTTCAAATACAAAAGAAACTTAATATGGTCTGTGATATCCAATCTTCCATGGCTCGAGTGATCACTCTTCTCTGGCAAAAGCTAATAAACCTTCATTGCACACATTTTTGGTAAGAAAGGCCAAGACTGGTTCTTTATATGAGGGTAAGGGAATTAATACAGTAGAACCAAACTGACTAAGAAAAATGTTGTAATGGTCATGATATTTGCTTGAAATGAACATCATTAGATGTGGGAGATATTGTGTCCAGATTAAACTAAGACCACAATTACTCATCAAAGTCTTTAGCTCTTCAAATCAAAAACTGCTGTGGCCTTAAACTCTGAAAATGGTCAACAAACCTTCACAATGTATACTTTTACAAAATATAACTTGTCTTCCCTCTCAAAATATTCTTGCCAGAATATGTGGTTAGTTGGCCTTCATAGTGCTGATAAACATGACGGCCACATAGGACAGTGATGCATGTGTGGGTTATTGGTAATATTTCCATTATTTAGCCTACATTTTGTGAATGCCCACATGATATGATGCAGCAAAAAAAAAATTAGTACAATTTTCATTATCTTTCAGAGAACAACAAAATGATGCCAAGTACATTCATTTTTATATTATGAACAATGCTAGCATAATAAATAATTTGCCAAATTTTCTATAATCTTTAATGAAGCAACTAGATTTACTCAGGCTTTAAAAGAAAAAGAGAAAAAGTATGTGTCCTGGATTATCACCAATGGAAAAGTTTAGTAGTAATTCTTGTTTAACTGTTCTACATTTGCAGTACTCATGACATAGATATTGATTAGTTACTGTGAATCTATTTCACTGATGTACTCTAGCATTATATTGCACAAGGTCTTGGTATGAATTACAGCAAGGAAGAAGAAAATATATATGTGGACTTTCTTGAGCTGTGCTTCCTAATGCTAAGAGTTTTACCCAAAAATAAGACATGATAACAAACTAATTGTAAGCTAGTATTATACCATTCTTGTTTAATTATTTTCTGTAATTTTTAATCTATTTACGGTAATTTTTTTTTTTCATAGACTGGGCGTGTATCCAAAAACGCAAGGCACAGTTACCTTAGAAGACATTTTTCTCTTTCTCCCTCTGCCTAGGGTCATCTGACTCATATCATAATACAACAAAAGATAGCCTATATTTGCTATATGATATATTATACTTTGTTTATTATGATACCAAACAAATAAATAGATGCTTTTGTAGCATTTGATACCTGATTGTAAGATGTCTTGCTTAGAGTTTATTACCATTTTTTTTATTTTGTATGTTTTGTTTTTGCTCTGCTGAACAGTTCATATTTATCTGTTATTATTTCCTTATGGATCATGCATTTATATTCCAGGGCAGCAGGTTACAACAAGCAGCTTAAGATAATTGCCCTTGGACTGTGCAGGGGTGATGCACAACCTTTTGAAGATAAAGATGTCCTTAACAGGGAGTAAAGGGATTATCTTCCCTGGCTGAGCCAAAGAAACTTATGGAAATTTATGGTTGTCCAACAGATCACAGACTTTGTTAACACGCATTCCAGTGAGGCAAGTTCAAAATTTCCATTCTGTTGAAGAATTTAGCACTCTTAATTTATGTTTTGTAGGTGCATAGGAAAATGCATGTTTTTTAGCTCTGGGTGATGTGATTTCCATGTGGACAAATGTGGCATCAAATATGACACTTCCTGAGCTGTTGACTCATTGGTCAGAGCTTGTTTTTCAATGATAGTAGCGGCATCAGTTCTATGGTAAAACTTTTAGGCAATAGCGCCTAAAGTGATAATAAACCTTAAAAAATTGTATCAAAATACAAACTTTTAGATGCCTAATGTAGCCCGCAAACTATCTGACAAGCCTGGCACAAACAGTGGAAACTGTTGATGCATGCCAATAAACCCATGATCATGTCCATTTACCAAATTTTTTACCAGTGTTATTGGGTTAATCTTTTGTATTCAGTGTTATATGTGCAAACTGTCTAGTTTAGCTGAACATCCATGAAGCCAATATGCAGAATTCTCCCTTCTAATCCTATTTCCAAAGAACTAAAGATGGTAGTTTTAACTAGCATTGCTAAACATCCATGGCAGTAGTCAGATAGTGTAATATGATAATACAGAATGATACTACTACATATATCTCTATGTTCTTTATTGTGGTGAACATGGCTGAAGTAATCTTTTAGTAGAGCCTGTAAACTTGGCCACAGGAGTTTGCTACCATTTAATTAGTAGGTTTTCCGTCAGGTAAGCTGGTAAAGCCCAGATACCTTCAGCCAGCCTTAATTATGGTGCCTGGCTAAAGAACAGTATCTCTGGCTCCCCGAGGTCCCCAGATAGTGCATCTAGGCCTAATCAAAAAGGTGGGAAGTTACTGGTTGCTGTATTGTTGGGCCTTATAACACATACAATTATTTTATGTACATTCACATGGAGTGCCTCTCCTCTGTTGTTCTTGCTCATAGATTGAAGTCAGACAGCTTCCTTCTGGCTCAGAGTTAGCTACCTCATGCACTGATCAGGGTCCAGCACTGGAGACACCTGCTGCCAGGGAGAGATTGTATGAGTGCTCCTTTTAGTTCCCATTTTCTATATACACAACATCAGCCTGGCTTGCCCTGTACTAGCTTAACATTGACAGGGAGGTCCAAGAAGAATTCTATAATTTATCTATGGATCTGGATTGCTGCAAAGAATATTCTAGATATGTAAAAACAGATGAAACATGAAATATGCATATTCATTATTACTCTTTTTCAATGCTGATCTAAGCTAGGTTGGTCAATTACTCTTGTGACAAGGACAGATCTCAGATATGCTTTTATTAATTTCAGTTTTGAAAATTAACTTTCCCCTGTAAACAAGTGCAATGGTAAGCAGTAAAAGCTTACTAAAAGACATCCCTTACAAACTGCAGTGAAGACTTCAGAGCATCTTAGGATTAGGATCGGAGTCAAAAGTTTCATCTTCATCTCTGGCCCAATTTTTTGCTGTTCTCTGCTCCACACTGTTGCACCTTCTTTGCATGTGATATCTAGGAGAAAATAACAATGATGTTATGTACAAATTAATGATAAATTCGAAATAAAAAAATGAATATAACAAAACAGCGTAATTTGAGGAATAAAGATTTATTTTTAATTTGATTTTTTTTATTTTCTTATTTTTCTAGTTTGATGATAATACATACATAGTTAAGCCATTGAACCTGGATGCTTCACTGCCATCACATTAAGCATACATGATCAGTATGTGTGGCTTGTTGGTTGGGCGCACGCAAATACTTGATTCTGTGCCTCCCCTTTGCTAAGTTATTTTCTCTTTTTCTGCATAAGCATTTTTAGCTTTTTTGCCAATTTCCAATGTCTACATTTGTCATATGAATTGCTTTATCCAGATAGTAATGGACTTTTTCTTGCACAGACTCCATATTATCTGTAGGTAGTCCATAAGTAAATGCAGTAATAATTGCAATGATTAACATTTTGTTTTTTAGGTCTTCCTTTTTTTCTTAATATTCAGTTTAAGTCATTCCGTCACCCCAGTCTTCAGTCGAAATGCTCAAGACAGGAAGTTCACATTTCCATATCCCACAGCCAAATTTACCCATTATGGCATGTCCACATCACCTGCTCCTAAAGCAAGATTTTTTCATGACCTGATAGTCATGTCATCTGGATTGTAGGGGTTAAGGTAAAACTTTAAAAATCATATTACATGATACTGGCATTATATTCTAAAAAAGACAAAATACAACACTTATTGCACAGAATTGATAGAGATGATTCTGAATTTCTAATGCTAACTTTTTTCAACACTTGATTGGCTACCACAATATAGAATCCCAGGGCCTACACACCCTCTGTTCCCCAAACTGCATGCTGCTGGTTTTTCATTAGGGCAAAAGGGTTAACAATGCAGGGCATTGTACTACTTTAATTATTTCACATACTTGTGCACTCATATGCACAATGTTACCAGTTCAAATGACATCACAAATACTAGTTGAGTAATTTTAAACTCCTGTGGTTGATTGAAGAGTTGAACTGATGATAAGGGGTAAATGATACATACTGTATAACGTAGTAGTATATACTTTTATGGACAGATATTGTCTACCATTCTTTTTGTTGTCCCATGTATGAAGTACAAAGACATTTTGAGTAAGGATAATCAGTGATTTATAGGTATTTGCTCTCTAACTCATTCTTTCTGCCTCATGTCTTATGCAATGTGTTGATAGGCTTTGGTGCTTGAGATATGGTATATGCAGTTTTCTGTGGGGATTTCCCAAGATTTATTTGTAGTTATACATAGGGTGGCAACGATAAGAGGCTCAACAGTTTTTTGTTTCCCATTCTCCATATAGTGTTGATAGAAATACAAGAAATCTATCAATTTATTCTCAGTTCAACCTTTTTCTGGCAGATTGGTGGATATTATTGGACAGATATTCTTAAGATATTTTTCTGGACATAAAGTACACATACTTCTGCTTCCTTAACATTTTAACCCACCATTTCTACATTTACTTTCAGAGAAATTAGTTTCATAAAATCTGCAAGGAAACAGATTGAAAATGTAAATTAAAGAAGAAACTTCCTAATATAGTGTATGTCTTAAAAATCATGCATAATATTATAGCCAATGCACACACTGAAGGAGTGCTAATGTTTTTTTTTGTATATATTGGTTTTGATAGTGAATTTCAGAGCAGGAATCTGTACAATATCTTTTATTGTAGAACCCATATCAATATATAAATGATTATTGTGAAATTAGAGTAATGTGTAGTATACGTTTGTATTGATTGTTTTTAGCATGAAGTGGCATATTCAAGACATATAGAACTTATCTGATAGCAGAGTACAAGTAAAAGTTCAAGTACAGATTTAGATGATTACTGCTTTCAGTATCACAGGCAGCATGATTATATACCAGTACTGCTTTCATGTAATTATGTGTTATGTAGTCTTTTCCTGCTAGGTGTCATCATTTGCAATTTAGTGTTTGATTATTTTTTTTCTCTTACAAGTATTATATTGAGCTGTTTGTCTTTTGTTTCTCTAAGGAATAGGTCTTGCTTATTCAAATGTATTTAATTGTTGATGTAGCAACTTCAAATGCAAATTCACTTTCTTTCTCTCTTCAGTTAGTAGACAAGAGAAAATAAGGCAACCAGCAATGTTTAGATTTATTTCACCTAGATTACCTTCATTTCTTTTTTTTTTTTTTTTTTTTATTTAACTTTGGATAGGGTAGAGTGATCTATTTTTCAAAGAGGACAGATAATTTAGCAAGAATTAAAGTAATGAAATATGAAGGGTTTTAGCTTTTGTCACTTGGTTTAACTTTTAAATTATTATTACTATTTTTTCTTTCCTCCCTATTATTATATTTTCTTGTGTTTGTGTGGATGGTGTATGTGTATATAGTGTATAGTGTGTCATCTCTAATATACCGTTATTCCTTATTCCATTCACAGGGTTTTGCCAGAGATGCAGGAGGGCCTTTTGGTTGCTATGGCTGTGCACTCAAGACTCTCAGCTTCCTTTCATTCTGCAGTGAGCTAGTGCCTTAGATTGATTAACCCAATGCCAGTGGGATGGTATGTATATATGTGCCATGCCCATTGTGAGTTTAGTGTATTAATTGTCTTTACACATAGATGGCTCCAGTAGTATGTAGTCTTTAAGGAGTCAATTACTAGTACTACCTATCTCAGCTGTTTATCCTTTTCCTTGATTTTTGGAAATATTCTGTTTCAACATATATTACTATTAGTAATGTTAATGACATTATAATAATAGTTTTCTTAATGATATTTATAGCATTAGAAAAAGAGAAAAAAATCTCTAAAACTCAAGGAAAGAGTAAATCAGGTAAGGTCCTAAGGTCTACTAATTAACTCCTTGGTGGTTGAGCACATGAGGGGTCATCTATGTTTAAACAATGCACAAAGCAAAACTAAAGCAAACATTACATTTTCCCAGTGGCAATTCTTATGACCTTGAAGTTTGAAGGAAAGAACGAAATAGCTCTCTGTGACTGGCCAAGTATATGAAAGTCGGGTAACCTTCCCCTCTTTAGATGTCCAAGATGGTGAAGGTAGCCAAAGGCAAGATCACTATGCTGGAATCCTGTGTTTGCCTGGCTGACAGAAATCCCCTCAGAACCAGAGAAAACATGAAGATGAAACAGGTCACAGCAGATGTTGAAGAGGTCTTGGGACTAGGTGAACCTGTTGGAGAGGTACCTTGTAATCCCAGGAATGTTCCATAGTGGCCCGATGAATCCTACAGTTGCAGGAATTGTTGCAATTTCACACACAAAGCCATATGCCAAATGCTATATCAAATGAAGGCATGTTCAAGGCATAAGTTTCATAGACATAGGAACACAACACTTTTAGTCAGTGATACACAAAGATTCAAAACTGCAAAGGGTATGAGAGATACTGAAGATATCAAAGAAATGGAAGTCCAAGACAAAGACTCTCAGGGAATGACCATGTCAAGGGATGATTGGCATTGGGTAACAGGATTTAGATGTTGTCATTTGGAACCTGTACTTGACTTCATGACTTTTTTCATGATTTCATCACTGATGGGTATGTAATGAAAAATTATGTTTATAAATGATGGAAATGATAGGCACATCTGATGCATATTCTTCTGTTTTGCAAGAAATAAGCATTTGTTAAGAACTTGTAAATAATCATATTTATGTAAACAGTGATTTTTTTCTTTGCTATAATGCCTTATTGTTACAACTATATATCGTCATCTAAGTAGTATTCTCCTGGTGTGCAAGAAATGAACATGTGTTTAGAATGCTAACATAATCATGTTTATGAAAACAGTGATTTGCCCCTTCTTTTTGAAGTTATACTGCATAAGTCTTACATCAAATATATACCATCATCCATATATGTGTTTCTCTTATCATTATAATTTTATTCATAATATTATTAGCAGCACTCAGTATCTTAACAATCAAGACAAAGTACACAAGATGAAATGTATTTTTTCAAAGAGCTGCACAGGCATCATGGTTCTTCACAATAATATATTTAAAAGCTGCAAAGCCTGGACAAAGGAAGTTTTTTCCCATATATATTTTTTATTTGACCTAGTTTTATTTAAATTCTTGACAGAGAAAATGATGAATTAAATGAAATCAGAATTGAAATAGATAATTCTTTGATACCTTTTTAATCTTTTCTCTTTCCTTGACCTTTTCTTCTTTGCTGAGACTTCATTTCTTTTTTCCATGTTAGTTACTGTCTTCTTTTTTCCCTATTATTATTTGATATTTTACTTCATTGTGTCAGTTATTGTGATACTCAATTTCTTCCTGTGTCATATCTGCACTCCACAACTGGAATAGTCAAGTGATTTTCAAAGACTGCCTTTTTGTAGAATGAAACCTGCTGGTCAAGCAAATATTTTCATCCAGTTGGATTTATCACACACTCAGTCACTCACTAACTCACCACAATTTTAGTACAAAAAATCTCATTGTAAGTTTTTCTTGATATTTTGCTACCTGCAAATCCCTCATGTAAACCAAACTGTAAGAAGTGATATAGAAAGTATCACTCATTATTTTAGGCAACTGTGTTTTTTCAGCCAATAGGAAGTTTATGGTTACTGAAGAACCTGTACAAATAATTGATGACAGCAAAGACAGTCAAATATTCTTATGTTTTTACCACACCCAAAAATTTGTGTATAGTTTTTCGCTTCATCTGTGGCAATGATAAATGCTAATAATACTGAATAGGTCAGCAGAATTTCTTGTTCTCTAGAAATGCTTCATTGTGTAAACAGGATTCACAGTAGCAATAAAGCTTCTCTAGGTCAAAGGAGGAAGACTGAATCACAGGATTTTGAAGGAGAGGAAAGTACTCGGGGTGAGTTCTGAAAGAGAGGAACTTTGGTGGAAAGTGATTGGCAGGTCTTTGGATGAACCTACCAAGATAAAGAGATGTAATAAGTTCACAGTCCAAGACCTAAAATCTAAAACAAGATGCAGGGGCTTACTGACCTTGGTGAAGAAGTTAAACCAATAGGAAGTGGTTAAAAAGCTTTAGTGAGTTTGAAGCAGAACTGGCATGCAATTTTCATGATGTGCCAAACTCACCAAACATCTGTAACACAATTGTAACCCCATTCTCTATATTTCACAAGCTAGTAATATTACCTCAGTTTCTTTTGATGTGGTTCTGAAGCAGTGAACATAATTAAATTATAACAGTTGTAATCTTTAGATATTGATATTAGATGTAACTAAATTTTTGTCATCCTTTAGACTTCATCATATCTGAAACAGGGTTTATTTTGAATGGATAACTGATATAATCAAATAAATCTAACATAAGGGTAAGTTCCTCATAGTTTGTGTATATTTCACCCAATTGGTATGAGTGGATTAGAGATGCAAAGCTTTTATTGTCTTACATCCATGGTACTCCTGTCTGGAGGTGAGGGCAAATCTTGGGTTTTACCAGTGTCATCCTTACCTGCTTAGACGCCTTTCTTAACAAAATCGTGGTCGAGCACGGGGATGCAAACGCGGGACCCTACAAAATAAGGCGACCTCTGGAAAACAAATAACTAATTTCTATAAGTAAATATATATAAGTATTATGCAGGCAGGAGCAGGCGTAGCTCTCATTGAACGGGCCGAGAATTCGTTGAGTGGCTCTCCCGGTTAGACGCATCTTGAGAGGTGTTTATGCCTGAAGGTTATCTTATCCATAGCATATAGCCATGAAAGACTTACATTACAGTACATACTCATTATTTCATGTGTACACGAAGTTGTATGGTTTCACGGGAGGCCAAAACACCATAAATTATCATTGGTTTGTTTCTACCTTGGTTATAAAAAACACAAAAAGTGGTTCTACTTTCCACTGGGCATTTAGTGGGTTCCCTGAAGCCCATGGAACGCCTTGAAGCACGGAGCTGGGCACAGGAGACATTGCACACATGACGCATCACCCCCGTCTCCCTCCGCCAGCGGTGCTTCCAGCCGTAGCGTGCACGCCTCTATCGCCGGAAAGGTCTATCCTTAGGCTCCTGATGAGTATGTTGAGTGCGCATTTCAGATTTCCCATGTCGGATATCCACAATCCTCACACCCACATAAAGTACCAATTCACCACAACACATAACTACCGACTAGACTCTTTTTTTATTTTTTAGAACCGCTATGGAAGAACAACCACAACCTTCCCTCGCCTACAATAAATACACGCAATTATTATAGGATGCTATAAAACAAATGTATAAGCTGGATATGATGCTCTGCTCTGCCTGTAAAAATACACGTTGACACTCTTTACGTCTGGTTTAATACGATAAAGTTCGTGATTTAGATATAAATGATTTATTCTATTGGTGATGTATGCATATCCTCTCCGCCTCTCCTAATTAATTCTTGTAATAAGATTCTGAAACATCGTAATTATCTTCAATCTTTAGGCACGAAATTAATGTGATGCTTGCGCTCTTGTTGACAATCTTTCCAGTCGTTGACTTTTTTGTTTCAGTTATCGTTAGGAAAAGAAAGAAGAGGAATAGGAAAAAGAAGAAGAGAAAGGAAAGGATAAAAGAAGAAGAAGAAA
>NC_091574.1:21111450-21113950 GCF_042767895.1 Penaeus vannamei
ATATATATATATATATATATATATATATATATATATATATGTGTGTGTGTGTGTGTGTGTGTGTGTGTGTGTGTGTGTGTGTGTGTGTGTGTGTGTGTGTGTGTTTGTGTGTATGTATATGTATGGGTGTATGTATGCATGTACACACAAACACGTTGCAGAGTGTCGTTAATGAGTACTACATCGCTTAAGTATATGCTATTTTTAGCATACCCGGCGGCCGTCTTCCTGCCCCTTGCCGGTCACCTAATATGCTCATGGTCTGATGCCCATGTTGCCGGCTACTTTTTTTGCAATTATTTTCCTATCTTGGTAAGTGATTTATAGTTAATGAGTTTCTGAAAATGGGTCTGGCCGAAGTCAAAACGCCGTGTGAAACGTCTGTGCTATGTTTAATCCTAATAAAATTATTGTTCATAATTTTGACGTTCGGTTCATAACATTAATTGGCTTTCCCATAACCCGACCTTTTCCCTGTCAGTGCGTTATTTAATATCACGTAGTTTTTTTCTTTTATATATTTGGGTTTTCATTATGTTTCATAAATTCTCACCTGATCTATATATAAATATCTGTTCAGGTTATATCAGGTGATTTTATCTTCAAGGTTAACCACGCCGCCCGGTTTTTTAATTCGAAATCCATCGTAGATTATTGAACAGAAATCAATTAAAGTGTGAAATTAGATCTTTGATCGGTAGCTCATCAGATTTACGATAATCTGAAAAAATCGTTTGCAGTATAAATCCTTTGTATTTTTCTATGATATATGTTGGGATAACTGAATAAAAACATTCCATTGATAGGGGTAAGATTCGACTGAATTCCTACATTTTTCTTTGACAGATATAAGCCTATTTTCTAAATGGGATCTTCTCTAATTTTATGTATGCATTTATATATATATATATATATATATATATATATATATATATATATATATATATATATATATATATATATATATATATGTATGTATATATATATATATATATATATATATATATATATATATATATATATATATATATATATATATATATTCTATAATGCGTTGCTCTCCCCAGGTATGGTTCCAGTCTATGATACTCCAGGAAGGGTTCGTTGCATAAGAATTATATGATAATGAGTTTCATATAGAGTTTCAATCTGAGTCTCTTTCTCTCTCTGTCTCTGTCTCTGTCTCTGTCTCTGTCTCTCTCTCTCTCTCCCCCTCTCTCACTCTCTCTTTCTCTCTCTTCCCCCCCCCTCTCTCTCTCTCTCTCTCTCTCTCTCTCTCTCTCTCTCTCTATATATATATATATATATATATATATATATATATATATATATATATATATATATATATGCAAAAAAAATTATATATATATATATATATATACATATATACATATATATACATATATGTATATATATATACATACACACACACACACACGCACACACACACACACACACACACACACACACACACACACACACACACACACACACACACACACACATATATATATATATATATATATATATATATATATATATATATATATGTACATATATATAAGTAAATAATGTAAATATATATATATATATATATATATACATATATACATATATACATATATATATATATACATATATATATATATATATATATATATATATATATATATATATATATATATATATATATATACATATATACATATTGAACAGGTTCTCCTAACAAGTCCCCAAATTCCTGGACCTTGGTCTTGGTCCAGGAGACCTCTAGACCCAAGGGTTTCGTTTCATTGCTATATGCATCCAGAGCCGCCACTAGGGTTTCCAAAGACAGATAGAATGGCAACGTCATCAGCAAAGTCAAGGTCTGTAACCTTGTCATTGCCCAGTGTTGCTCCACAATGACTTTGAACAGTAGCTCTGCCCAGTATCCAGTCCATGCAAGTGTTGAAAAGAGTTGGTGCAAGGACACAGCCTTGCCTCACTCCTGAACCAACAGGAAAGAAGCTCGACAGGCCCCCACCACACTTTACAGCACTCTCAGTGCCAGTATACAGGCTTGCTATTAGTCCAATAACTCTTGTTGGAATTCCTCTCAGTCTCAGGATCTCCCAAAGTGACTCCCGATGCACTGTATCGAACGCCCTCTTGAGGTCGATGTAGGCTGCAAGCAGCCCACGCCCGAACTCACGGCGGCGCTCTACAATGACTCGAAGCGTGAGGATACGGTCTATTGTGGACTTACCAGGAGTGAATCCGGATTGCTCCAGTCATTGGTGCCTCAGTAGATGGTCTCTCATATGGCACAGAAGGATGTGGGCGCTGGTACCAGGAGCCAGAAATCCTCAATTTCTGGGACCTAGCAAAGTCCCGGAAAAGGAGGCTATTCTCACTACCGGCATCAGCTCCTGAACCATGGGGACCGACAGACATCTCATAGCCAGCTCGATCACAGCCAGATACCGCATTGAAGTCACCCAAAACAATGCGAATATCT
>NC_091574.1:21140819-21145819 GCF_042767895.1 Penaeus vannamei
TCTTTTTCCTTCTCTCTCTCTCTCTCTCTCTCTCTCTCTCTCTCTCTCTCTCTCTCTCTCTCTCTCTCTCCCCTTCTTTTTCTCTCCTTCTTTTTCTCTCTCTTTCTTCTTCTCTCTCTCTCTCTCTCTCTCTCTCTCTCTCTCTCTCCTCTTTCTCTTTTCTTTTCTTTCGCTTTTTCCCCTTTTTCTTCCTTCCCCTTCTCCCCTTTTGTCTCATTCCCTCTCTATCTATCTGTCCGTCTCCCTCTCCCTCCTCCCCCCCTCTCTCACTTCTTCCCTCCTTTCCCCCTCACTACCCCCCCTCCCCTCCACCTCCACCCAAAAAAAAAGAAAAAAAAAAAAAATAAATAAAAAACAACAAATTTTCGAAAATAAATTTTAAACCAGCCGTTTTCCCCCTTTGGGGGGAACCGGGGGGAAAGGGGACACGGGGGTGGGGGTTTTTTTCATTTAAAAAATTTTTAAACACGCGCTCATCAGGGGGAGTAACACCGTCATCAGGGTGAAATGAGGTCGGGAGGGAAGGGAGAAAGGGGAGAAGGGGAGGGAGGGGGAGGGGGGGGAAGGGGGGGGGGGGGAAAAAAGGAAAAGGGGGGGAGGGGGGAAAAAGAAGGGGGGGGGGGGTAGGACAGGAAGGGGGGGGGGGGAGGGGGGAGAAAGAAGGAGATGGGGGGTAGGGGAGGAAGGGGGGGAAGGGGGGGAAAAAAAGGGGGGGAGAGGGGGGGAGGGAGAGAAAAAAGGGGATGAGGTCGGAAGGGAAGGGGGGGAGGAAGAGAGGGGGGGGGAAGGGGGGATAAAAGGAAGGGGATGGGGGGGTAGGAGAGGAAGGGGAGGGGGTGGGAGAGAGGAGGGGGAGGAAGGGGGGGAAAAAGGAAAGGGGGGGGGGGAATCGGATAAATGGGCGGGGGGGTGGGGAAAAAGGGAGGGGGGAAGCGGGGGGGGTGAAGGAGTGAGAGGGGGGGAAGGGGGGAAGGGGGAAGGGAGGGAGAGAGGGGAAAAGGAAGGGGGGAAAAGAAAGGGAAGAGGGAAAAAAGGGAAGGAGAGGGGGGGGGGTTTGGGGGAAAAGGGGGGGGGATGAATGGAAGGGGGAGAAAAAGAAAAGGAGGGAAAGGGTTTTTGGGAGGGGGGAGAAAAGGGAGAGATTTTGGGGGGAAAAGGGAAAAGGGAAAGAGAGAGAGAGAGAGAGAGAGAGAGAGAGAGAGAAGAGAGAGAGAGGGAGAGAGAGAGAGAGAGAGGGAGGAGGGAGGGGGGAGGGGGGGGGGGGGGGGGAAAGGGAGGGAGAAGGAAGAAAGGAAGAAAAAAAAGAATGAAGGAAGAAAAGAAAGAAAGAAAGAATGAAAAAAGAAAGAAAGAAAGAAAAATGAAGAAGAAGAATTCGAAAACAACCAAATGAACACACAAATCAAATAAACCATACTTACAAAAAAACAAAAACAAAAAAGCAACAACAATCGACCAGGCAGAGTCCAGGTGGCGGTAAGGGTCTCGACGCGGACTCCGGACAAGTTACAACACGTTACTGATGAGTCTCGGACCCTCGCTCGCTTTACGGCCGAGACGCACCACCTGATCACGAGTGTTATTGTTATATATATATATATATATATATATATATATATATATATATATATATATATATATATATACATATATATATATATTTTTTCTTCTGTCTGTTCGTGTTTGTTTGTTTGTTTGTTTGTTTGTTTGTTTTTTTTTTTTTTTTTTGTTTTTTTTTTTTTTTTTTTTTTTGTTGTTGTTTTGTTGTTGTGTGTGTGTGTTTGGGGGTGTGTGTGGTGGTGGTGGTGGTGGGTTGGTGGTGGTGGTGGTGGGGTGTGTGTGTTTAATACATTAAATAAAAAAAAATTATAATATTTCATACACGTAGAGATGTATATATATACATAAATATATTATAACATAATACATTTATATACATATATATATATATATATATATATATATATATATATATATATATATATATATATTTATATATATACACACACACACACACAGATTTCGAATTGAATGCATATTAAACCCGACCTCGATTTCCCTTCCTCTCTTCACTAAAGTCCATTAAGAAAATCAGTGAAGGAAACAAGTCTTTCTTTTTCCTGATTCCCAGTAAAAAAAAAAAAAAAAATGGGACGGTGGCCTTCTCAGTCAATGGCAGGAGAGAGATACCCGGATGGAAAAATTGGTTTTAAGAATATAATAAAAGAAAGGGAAAAAAACTAAAAAAAAAAGAAGAAAAAAAATAAATGGGATTGCGCAAAATGTTGAAAAAAAATAAAAGTAATAAGAACATGAAATAAAATTAAAGATGATGTAATGTAAATAATCCACGTTTACCGAAATTATTGTGTGGATGAAATATACGAAAAAATCCACATTATAAACACACAAAATAACACCATTTCCCCTTAAACACATTTTAAACACACAAAGACATTGCACCATTTCCCTCGCATTTCCCCCAAACCTCTAGGGTAATATTACACACAAACACCATTATTCCCGCCCCATTTATTTCACCATTTCCCCCTTCCCCACTTGGAAACTACGTACGTATTCTACCATTTCCCTAGACACCCAAATATTTTTATTTCACCATTTCCCTCCCCCGTTTCCCCATATTAGGGCTACAAAAACATTCTATCATCTTTCCCCTAGATTCCCCAATCTCCCTTTGAAAAGCACATACCCTTACCAGCATTTTCCCTCTTCCATTGCAGTATTTTCCCTTAATCTCCCCTTGAAAAGTACAAACATTCAATATTTTTTCCTCCTTTTTCTCAACCAAAAGCACATTCCATCGAATTTCCCTATCCACACTCACTCCACTATTTCCCCCTAAACATTGTACCATTTTCCTCCAATTTCCCCATTTAAAGCACGCACACTCCACTATTTTCCCCCAGACGCTACCATTTTCCCCCAAAACCCCCCAAAAACACCCCCCTTTTCCCCCCAGACCTACTTTTTTCCCCCAACCTCCCCCCCTAAAAGCACACACACAATCACCATTTTCCCCTAGACACTCCATCATCTCTCCTCAGTTCACATATTCTACCATTTTCCCCCAGACAGTCCACCATTTTCCCCCAGTCTACTCTCTAAAAGCAAAAAATTTTTCCCCAATTCCCCAAACATCAAAACCCCCCAGAACCCAAAAAAACAGGGCCTCGACTTGTAAAAAAACCCTTTCCAACACGGACCATCGAACCACAAGGTTGGCCCCCCATTTTTTTAGTTTTGTCTTTTTGTTTCTGTTTCTGTTTTGTCTGGCTGTTTGTATCTGTTTGTTTTTCTGTCTGTCTGTCTTTCTGTTTGTCAGTATTTCTGTTTGTCTGTCTGTCTGCCAGTTTTTCTATTAATTTCACTCTCTGTCTGTTTGTTTCTCTCTTTGTCTCTCTATCTTCTGTCTCTGTCTGTTTGCATTTGTTTGTCTCTCGATCTACCTGACTGGCCCTCTTTCCTACTGTCTCTGTCTACCTGTATGCACGTCTCTGTGACTGTCTGTCTGTCTGGTTGTCAGCCTATCTGCCTGTGTCTGTCTGCCTGTATCTCTGTTAGTCTCTGTCTATCTGTGACTCTATTTGTGTCTCTGTCTCCCTGTATGCTTGTCTTTCTGCCTGCTTGCCTGCATGTCTGTCTGCTTGTCCGTCTGTCCCACCAATCTATCTATCTATCTACCTACCTATCAGTCTTTCTATCCATCTATTCTCTTTCTCTCTTTCTCTTCTCTTTCTTCTTCTTTCTTCTTCTTTCTCTCTCTCTCTCTCTCTCTCTCTCTCTCTCTCTCTCTCTCTCTCTCTCTCTCTCTCTCTCTATCTATCTATCTATCTCCCTCTTTTATTTTCTTTCGTTTTCTTTTCACCGCAAAGCTTAGTCACATCACACAGTAGCCAATCGATAGTACCAGTGTTGTAATTATACGAATCCTTTCGTGTCTTGCCCCCCCCTCCAAAAAAAAGGGGGAGGGAGGGGGTTAAGCCAATGAATGCAACGATGGGATTGCACGCTCGTTGCAGTGTTATTTCTTTCTGTGTACTGGTAATTCAATTTTTTGCTCCTGTGTAGCGCAGTAATGTAAATCAATATCCGTTTTTTTCATGGTTATGCAAGGAGGAAATATAAATTACATGTTATGCAAAATTTTCCTCCAAAAAGTCAACGAAAATAAACTCAAAAGCATAATTTATTTTCCACATAACTCATCACACATTTACATCAAATACTAAAGAATATTATATCATTTGAATAGGGAGAGATAAGGAGAAAGGAAGTGGAAATTATTTAAAAGGAGGAGGGGAAAGAGAAAGACGTGGAGAGAGGAAAAGAAAAGAAAAAAAAAGAGAGATGAATATACAAGGAAATAGAAAATGAAAAGAAAAAGGAGAGAGTGTATATAGAAGAACATAAAGAAGAAGAGGAAGTGGGACAGAAAGAGATAAAGACAAAGAGAAAAGAGAGATAAAGTGTGAGAAAAGAAAATTAATAATAATAAAAAAGAATGAAAGTACATGAGAGCGAATAAAACAAACAAAAAAACAAACAAACTAGTAGAAGAAAAAAAACAAAGAAAGAAAGAAAGAATGAAAGTAAAAGAGATGAGATAGAGAGAAGAGGGAATAGAGAAAGAGGGAGAGAGACAGAGAGAAGAATCACCCCTCACTCACTTATGACATCAATTTCCTTGTGATTTATTAGCCTCACGCCTCTTCTCCTCTCCCTTCTCTCCTCTTGTCTTTCTTTCTCTCTCCCTCTCTTTTATCTCTATCTCTCCTGTTCTTTCTCTTTTCTCTTGAAGATTCTCCTTTCTTGTCTCTTTTGTTTTCTTTCTTCTTTCTTAATTTTCCTTTTTTCTTTTTCCTTTCCCATCCTTTTCTTCCTTTCTCTCGTTCTTCATCTCTCTCTTCTTTCCTTCTCTCTCTCTCTCTCTCTCTCTCTCTCTCTCTCTCTCTCTCTCTCTCTCTCTCTCTCTATGTATG
>NC_091574.1:21157221-21159721 GCF_042767895.1 Penaeus vannamei
AAAATGTCAGAGAATTCAGACAAAATGTCAGGGAATTCAGACAAAATGTTAGGGAATTCAGACAAAATGTTAGGGAATTCAGACAAAATGTCAGAGAATTCAGACAAAATGTCAGGGAATCTAGACAAAATGTCAGGGAATTCAGACAAAATGTTTGGGAATTCAGACAAAATGTCAGGGAATTCAGACAAAATGTCAGAGAATTCAGACAAAATGTCAGGGAATTTAGACAAAATGTCAGGGAATTCAGACAAAATGTCAGAGAATTCAGACAAAATGTCAGGGAATTTAGACAAAATGTCAGAGAATTCAGACAAAATGTCAGAGAATTCAGACAAAATGTCAGGGAATTTAGACAAAATGTCAGGGAATCTAGACAAAATGTCAGGGAATTCAGACAAATTGTCAGGGAATTTAGACAAAATGTTAGGGAATTCAGACAAATTGTCAGGGAATTTAGACAAAATGTTAGGGAATTCAGACAAATTGTCAGGGAATTTAGACAAAATGTCAGGGAATTCAGACAAATTGTCAGGGAATTTAGACAAAATGTTAGGGAATTCAGACAAATTGTCAGGGAATTCAGACAAATTGTCAGGGAATTTAGACAAAATGTCAGGGAATTTAGACAAAATGTCAGGGAATTTAGACAAAATGTCAGGGAATTCAGACAAAATGTCAGGGAATTTAGACAAAATGTCAGGGAATTTAGACAAAATGTCTGGGAATTTAGACAAAATGTTTGGGAATTTAGACAAACACACGCACACACATAAACATACACACTCATACACATACATAACACACAAACACGCGCACATACACACACGCACTCAAACACACATACGCAAACACGCTTAAGAAACACACACTCTCTCTCACTCCCGCCCTTGCACACACATTCATGCCTCTCCTTAAAAAAAGGTTAAATGGATTGGGTCCGGTTGCTTACCAACCAATGTCTTTTTTAACATCCTATTTGTTCCCAGTAAGTGTTCTAAGCACTCTCAGAGACCCGGAGTCCGTGTACCAGCACCTCCAAGAGGCTCATGACGAACACGCGAAACTGCGAGACAGTTTCTTCACCCACATTCTACGAAGGCTCAGGCCGTCGGCTGTTGCCACGCCTGATTTATGTCCGGCTGAGCCGGAATACCTCACGCACATGGCAGAGGCGTGGCCTCGGCTGGCCTGTACCTCAAGGCCAAGTGCGTCCGAGATCTCGACGGCGAGGCCTTGGACTCGCCGATGCCATTCCATGGCTCATGGCTGCTTTGTGCGGCGGCGGCGGCCTGGCAGTGGTGCTCGCCGTCCTTGCGAAGCTCCTGAGGTGGCGGAGGAGGAAGGAGGATCGGATCTCTGAGGAGATCGAGATCCCCTCTGATAAGATCGAGATCTCAGAGATCCTCTCCCCCTTTACTCCTCCATCCCCCACCCCAACTTCCCCTCCCCCACACACCCCACCCTCTGAGGAGAACGAGATCCCCTCTGAGGGGACCTCTAAACAGAGGTACTACGACCCCAGCTATTTGATTTCCCTCCAGTTTAATCTTCAATGCCTCTAAAGGCCCGCGAACCCTCCCAATGAGGAAGTCATCTTGTCTACTCTGATCACGTCTTGGAGGGATGCAGAGGAGCGCCCGCCCAATTCTTCATAGTATATGTGGAGGGGCGCTCTCCCAGTGGCCAAGCTCAAAACGTCAGAGTCTGCTTGGAAGTCCTCCATAAGGAAGGCCGGACGAGGCTGCCAAGCAGGGGATTTCACGAGCGGACTGGAGGGCCACTACTACTAAGCAGACCATTGTTGATGGCGCTTCCAAGACGGCTGAGCTGGTGAAGAGAGTGAGGGCTATCCTAAATAAACTGACGCCGGAGAAGTTCAATACACTCTCTGGGCAAGTGAAGAAGCTCGAGATTGACAACACCGAGAGACTAAACGCCGTCATTGATCTCATCTTTGAGAAGGCCAACGATGAGCAGGCCTTTTCAACAACATACGCCCGACTGTGCCAGGTCCTCTCCAAGATGTCAGTCCAGGGGGACGACAGCAACGGCAATTCCTTGGACGTGGTTTTCAATAAACTCATGGTCGACAAGTGCTGGGAGGAATTTCAGAAGAACGACTTGGGCAAATTCCTAGTCAAGATGGTGAGTGACCTGAGCAAGTGCACTGACCCCGCCCAGAAGCAACAGCTGAAGATGGAGCTAGAACTTCAGGAATTCAAGCTCAGAAGGAGGTCCGTAGGCAATCTCAAGTTCATCGGCGAGCTCTACAAACTGAATCTCCTGGGGATGCCAGCCTCACACTTGGGAAGCAGGGGCAGTCAAAGGAAGCTCCCAAACTATTCAAGGAACCACCTAGGGTTCCTATATCATCGGCAGGCTCCTGAAGAAGGGGGACGAAGAGTCCCTTGAGTGCCTCTGCAAACTGCTCACAACAGTCGGCAGCCTCCTGTCCACTCACTGCAGGCCGGATCCCGCGAACAAGAAACAACTGGAG
>NC_091574.1:21167221-21177221 GCF_042767895.1 Penaeus vannamei
GACTTGCATCAGGAGAGTTCATATAATATTGAAATCATGATTACACACGCACACACGCACACACATATACATATATGCATACATACTGTTGATAGATATTTGTCTGGCAGTCTATCTTGTTCTCTGACTCTCTCTCTCTCTCCCTTCCTCTTCCCCTCCCTCCCTCTTCCTCTTCCTCTCCCTCCCTATCCCTCTCCCTCTCTCTCTCCTCCCCATCACCACCCTCTCCTGCATTCCCTCCCTTTACCCCATCACACCAGCCCTTCTAAAACTTCTCCAAACTAACGAGGTCCTTTGTGCTCGCCGCGGGGTCCTCGCCTCCGCGCCTCTCCCACCGCTTCATGAGCTTGTAGAAGGTCGGATGGACGTAGATCTTCCCCGATTTATCCGCCGGCCAGGGTTCTGTTGCGAGCCGGGGTTGTGGGGTTGTTATTTCGTCTTTTTTATGGATGTTGTTGATGGTTGTTGTTGGCGTTGTTATTATTGTTGGCGTTGTCATTGTTGTTTTTGTTGTTGTTGTTTTTCTTCGTTAGTGTTTGTGATTATGTTTTTTTTTTATTATTATTACTATTAATATAATGATTCTCTCGATTTATATATATTTTTGGTGAGATTTTACATAAAAAAGATACAAACAAAAAGTCATTTAGATATATTTCTGTGAACGATATTGGCCATTCCTTATTCCTTCACTTGTATGTAATTTCTGTATTTTCATTCATACCACTTTGTTTATCATTGCTAATATTCTTCTCACCTGAATGATCTCTTTATTACTGCTATTTTTTTCACTTGTTTTCATCATTTTGATAATTGATAACAAAGACAGATATATCGACATTTACCAAAAAATATAGCATTCTTAATAAATTTCAAAAACATAACAAATAAACACTTACTTGTGAAAAGAGAGACGATAGTGCCGACGAAAAAGGTGACCGAAACACCGAAGAGAGAATAGAGAGTGTAGGAGACCAAATAAAGAGGGAAAACGTAGTCACTGTTGGAAGAGAAAACGGGAATTAGAAAGAGAAAACGGGAAGGATTGCTGCTCTCATCATAGAAAACGGGATTTACAGAAAAAAAAATATTCAATTTACTGCGAACAGAGCGTTCTAAGCGTTACTTTCTCATCCGATGACTGTACATTTTTTTTCCTAAATACCTCGCCCCCTCCCGAACCAGAATACATCCCTCCAAAAAACATAAACAAATGTAGTCGTTATGATTTTTTAAAAATCCGTTAACACTCACTCTCCAGGCGGCGGACCAGTAGAAGTGAACCCCGTGGTCGTCCAGTCGACGGGGGTCGTTGTTGTGAGGTCAAAGGGGGTCGTGGCGTTGCACCCTTCGTCAGAGAATTCCAAAAAGGGCGTGGCTCTCCCGTACAACATAGCGCCGATTGTCACCCATAGGTTGAACAGGAGGGAGGCGCTGAATCCTACTATGCCACCCTGGGAGAGAGAGAAAAATATATATAGGCTCGTGGTAATGTTTGAGAGCAAGAGAAAAATAGGTTCATGGTAATGTTAGAGAGAGAAAAAAATAGGTTCGTGGCAATGTTAGAGAGAAAGAAAAAATAGGTTCGTGGTCATGTTAGAAAGAAAAAAATTGTGTTCGTGATAATGTTAGAGAGAAAGGGAAAAACATAGGTTCATGGTAATGTTAGAAAGAAAAAAATAGGTTCGTGGTAACGTTGGAGAGAGAGAAAAAAAAGGTTCGTGGCAATGTTAGAGAGAAAGAAAAAATAGGTTCGTGGTCATGTTAGAAAGAAAAAAAAATGGGTTCGTGATAATGTTAGAGAGAAGGGGAAAAACATAGGTTCGTGGTAATGTTAGAAAGAAAAAAATAGGTTCGTGGTAACGTTGGAGAGAAAGAAAAAAATAGGTTCGTGGTAATGTTGGAGAGAAAGAAAAAAAATTGGTTCGTGGTACTCTTAGAGAGAAAGAAAAAATAGGCTCGTGGTAATGTTGGAGAAAAAAAAGGTTCGTGGTAATGTTAGAGAGAGAAAAAAAAAAAACAATTTTCGTGGTAATGTTAGAGAGAAAAGAAAAAATAGGTTCGTGGTAATGTTAGAGAAAGAAAAAAATAGGTTCGTGGTGATGTTAGAAAGAAAAAAAATAGGTTCGTGGTAATGTTAGAAAGAAAGAGAAAAGTGTTTGTGTTTGTGGTAATATCAGCAAGAATGAGAAAGAAAGTGAAAAGTGTTTAGGTTTGTGTTGTTATTAAAGAGAAGGAGAACTTTTTGGGTTCGTGATAATATTAGAAAGAGAATGAAAAATGTTTAGGTTCATGGTAATATTAAAGAGAAAAAAGGTGTTTATGTTCGTAGTAATATTTGAGAGAAGATTTTTTTTTGTTTTTTTTGTTTCCGTTAAATCTAAAGTGATGACATTCTATTATATTCATATATCAAAATATCTCTAGCATATTTAGTTTACATCTTTCCATACATGATATGCCAATGTGAGTACCTTTTAGAGACACTTTTTATTACATAATTTAAAAAATATGTATAAAAATAAATAATTAAGAAAAAGTTTTAAATGATAAATAAATACAAATTATTCAAAATACCCCATCTACAATATGGCTGAGTTGCCAACTAGGGTTAAATATCCCAGGCCGGATCAGAGAATAGTCCTTATCAACTTAAATAAAGTAAAATAAATACTCACGATCTTATTGGCAAAGGGACAGCACATGCCCAGGATGAATAGGCCGAGGAGGGGGGCGTGGATAGTCCCGAGGATAGTCTGGCCCACTTGAAATAGTCCGCCCATTTGAGAGGCTATCACACCTGCTAGAATACCCGCCAGGCCTGTGATGACACCTGTAGAAAACGGGGGAAAAAATTAACTATTTTTCGTCGGTTTCTTTGTCTTTTCTTTTTAGTTTACTTTTCATTTTCATTTCTTTCCGTCGTTTTCTCTGTATGTTTATTTTCTGCTTTCTTTGATTTTTGGGATTAAGTATCTCTTTTGTTGTTTTCTTTTCGTATTTTAGGGGTTGCTTTTTGTTCTTGTTTTTTGTTTGTTTGCATTAGATGATACGATCATCTGTTAATTTCTTTCTTTAATTATTTATTCCTTAATTCGTTTACTCATTCCTGTATCTTTTTAAAATCTACTTGACACTCAAAGTTTGTTTATTGACTTGTTATTTCACTCTTCAGTTCTTCTTTTCGCTCGTTATATTTTATTCTATCTATCTATTTATTTCCATTCGTTTACGCATCTCCTTCATCTATTCGCTAACGCATTCTCCACCAACCTTCATCGCTTCGCCAATCATCTTGCTATCACTCAAAGGACAAAAAAGAACAAAAAGGAACACGTAAAAAGGGCGACAAAAAACGAAAGAGAACATAAATAAACATGAACAAAGAACGACAAAGAACAAAAATGAACATGAACAAAGAACGAAAAAGAACAAAAATGAATATGAACAAAGGGGCGACAAAGAACAAAAATAAACATGAACAAAGAACGAAAATGAATAAAAATGAACATGAACAAAGGGCGACAAAGAAAGAACAAAATAAACATGAACAAAGAACGAAAATGAACAAAAATGAACATGAACAAGGGGTGACAAAGAACGAAAAAAAGAAACTCACTGACGAGAACATTAACCAGAGGCTTCCTGTTATCCGCCATGTTGGCAACCCACTGCGAGTTCTTGAAGAAATCCTCCCACATGACAGCTGTCACGGCGTTGATCTGGGACGAGTAGGAGCTGTGGGGGATCGCCGTCATCACTACCATTACCATTATCACTACCCTTACCATTATCTCTACCATTACCATTATCGCTACCATTAGCATCATCACTATTACTGTCTCCATCATAGTTACCATTGTCATTAAGCCTAGTATCATTACCATTACCATCAAGGTGTCACCATTACCAACACCATCACCACTGACCTACCACCATCACCACTGACCCACCACCAATCCCATTATTCCCATGATTGCCAAAGCCGCCCCAGGCCCTCACCTGAGTCCGCCGGCGTAGAGAGAGGCGATGAACAGCCCGGGAATCCCCTGCAGATACGACAGGCGATCGATCACATAATGTGGAACAATTTCGTCGGGCTTCGAGATCTCCCCGGTGGCCATGGGGTCGCAGCTGGCATACACGGCATAGACGGCGATGCCCAGGAAGTTGACGCAGCAGAAGACGGTGATGTTGGCTACCATGTTGAGGTAGTGGGCGCTGGGGGGTGGGGAGGTGAGGAGGGAGGGAGGGAGAGAGAAAAGGGTAGTTGAAAGTTTTTTGGGTTCGTAGGGTGTTGTGTAGTTTGTGTGGGAGGGTGTGGAGGGGATGGATGAGTGTATGAGTGTGTGTGTGTGTGTGTGTGTGTGTGTGTGTGTGTGTGTGTGTGTGTGTGTGTGTGTGTGTGTGTGTGTGTGTGTGTGTGTGTGTGTGTGTGTGTGTGTGTGTATGTGTGATTTTATTTATTCATCTATTAATCTACCTTCTTCACACACGAAAAAAAATTAAAAAAACATGAAATACACATGTATTAAAAGAAAATAAAAAGACAAAAGACAAAATAACACAACAAAAACAGACATTAAACACACCAAATCAAATAGAACAAAAAATTAACAAAAAAACAAAGACAAAGAAAAAAGTCAAACGAGCAACGAACAACAAGAACACACATAGACGACAACAACAACAAAAACATAGACTAATAAATAAAACATGCAAGAAACAACAAAAACACACAAACAACGAAAACACTTACACACAGATAACAACAAAAACCCACACAGATAACAGCAACAACACACAGATAACAACAAAAACACACACAGATAACAACAAAAACACACACAGATAACAACAAAAACACACACAGATAACAAAAACACACACAGATAACAAACAACAACAGCAAATCCACACACAAAGACAAAACCCAACCAACCAACCAACAAAACCAAACAAACAAAACAAAAACACAAAACTCACAAAATGGCCTTGTTCCACGTCTCCACCGAGCATATCCTCTGCACCTGCGGCTGACCCATCCCGAAGACGAGGAGGGAGAAGAAGTAACCCTGCACCGTCACCGTCCAGAGGCTGTGGCGCTGAAGCGGGTCGGGGTTCACGCTGAAAGATTGGGTCATTGGGTGAGTGGATCATTGGTGAGTTGGGTGATTGGGTGAGTGGGTCATTGGGTGATTGGGTAGTTGGTTCATTTGGTAGTTGGATGATTAGGTGATTGGGTGGTTGGGTCATTGGGTGAGTGGTTGATTGGTTAGTTGGGTGATTGGATGATTTGGGTAGTTGGGTCATTGGGTGGTTGGGTGATTTGGGTAGTTGGGTCATGGGTGGTTGGGGGAGTGGGCGACTGTGTCATTGGGTTTGTGAAGACGAGGGACATAATTATTGTTATTATTATAATTGTTGTTATTATTATTATTATTATTTAAGATACGCTTATACACAGGGACACGCACAGATACATGTACGCCTATGCACAAATCCATACATACGCACACACAAACACACGTACAAACACATATACATGTACATTAACCCATGGTTATACAAAAACACACACACACGCACGTACACACATATACACACAGTTATCAATAACATCCAAATTCTAATCATATTATTTAAGAAAAAGATATCGTCTGTTTTTATAATCTTATCGCTGATCTTAACTTCTTGACATTCATCTCTTTATCGCTATTGTGATTATCATAAAAAAGAATGACAATTGGATCGTGTCTTTTGCCGCAGAGCCATTTCTGCTCTCAAGAATTTGGAGGGAAAAAGTCAACTGAAATGATAATGAAACGTATGGATTTCTTATGTTATTTGCGAGAGAAAGGGAGAGAGAGAGAGAGAGAGAGAGAGAGAGAGAGAGAGAGAGAGAGAGAGAGAGAGAGAGAGAGAGAGAGAGAGAGAGAGAGAGTTCGATTATTAACCATTAAAAGACTTCAATTTAGCAGTGTATACATCTATATAACATGATATACATGCATCCAATCAATGCACGCACACACACACAGACACATACACAGATGCACACGCACACACACGCACAGATGCACTCGCACACACACGCACACATACAAACAGACGCACTCACACAAACACACACACACACACACACACACACACACACACACACACACACACACACACACACACACACACACACACACACACACACACACACACACACACACATACACACACACACAAACACACACACAGAGACGCACTCCCACACACACACTCACTCCACCCCCCCCCCACCCCAGGCGCCCTTCCACCCCGCCCCACACTCACTTCCACCACTCCACTCTCCCGTGCTCGTCCGCGATGCTCCACACGCTGGCGAGTCCGCCCGCCTCCACTGTGGCGTTGACAATGATCACGATGACGCCCACGAACATCACGAAGGTCTGGAGGATGTCTGTGTACACCACCGCCCGCACGCCTCCCTGTGGGCGGGGAAGAAATGGTGACTATTTTTTTATCATTATTTTTTTTAGGGGGGGGGTGAGTGCTGTTGGGGAGGGGGGAGAGGGGAGGAGAGGGTGTGTGGGAGGGAGGGAGGAAGAAAGGGTGGGGGGAAAGAAGCGAAAGAAAGAAGGAGGATAGAAGAAAGAGGAGGAGGTAAGACGGAAGAAAGAGAGAGAAGGGAGGGAGGATGATAAAGAGAAGCGGAGGGGGGGAGGAAGGGAAAGAAAGATGTGAAAGAGAACAGCAGAGAGAGGAAGACAAAGAGAGGCGGAGGGAAAGGGAGGCAGAGAGAGTCAGGCAAAGACAAGGAGAACAAGAAAGAAGGAGGGAAGGTGAGACCAAGACAAAACTAGGGAGGAAGGAAAAGAGAAGAAACAGAGAAAAAAGCAAGCAAAACAAAAAGAAGGGATTGAATCGGCATGCACGATCAAAACTCACATCAAAGTCTCTCCGATAATCCGTCTCGAACAACCAAAATGGCGAAAACCTTCTGTGTATATTTAAAACTAAAGTCTCGAAGCTCCATTCACCGTCTCGACTTTCGTACACATATCCTGCCAGTTTGTTACAATTGTGGAAGGCTCGACTCAAAAAAATCCATATATACATGCATATTCACAGAAATACATATATAAAACAAGTCTCGAAGCTCCATTCACTGTCTCGACTTCCGTACGCGACTGTAAACATACCTTGCTTGTTTGCTACAATTGTGGGAAACCTGACTCAAAAAATATTCATAATTACATGCATATTCACAGAAATACATGCATTTATCTACCTTTTTATCCGGTAGATAGATGAATTAATAGATATCTATGTCTTTCGGTATACATGTCCGTATAACGAACAAACATTGGGTCGAGCCTCGCACAATTTTTAACCTGATCGAATGCAAGTTAACACAACCCAAGTACATAGGCCTACAACCAACCGAACCAGCCTACAACAACAGCAAATAACATCAGCCCAATCTACTCACCCAGGAGGAGTAAATCGTGCAAATTACTCCCATGACGATGATGGAAGCCCACGCGGGGAAGCCTGTGACGGTCTCCATGGCAAGGGACGGAGAGTAGGAGACCAAGCCGAGGTAGAAAAACGTCCCGATAAACGTTGTGAAGACGGTGAAGGAACGCAGGCCCTTGGAGTCGAAACGTTTCTCGATGTACTGTGGAGTGAGATGGGGCGAATTGGTTAGATGTGAGGGTTTATTATCTTTAGTAGTAGTAGTAGTAGTAGTAGTAGTAATAGTAGTAGTAGTAGTAATAATAGTAATGATAGTAGCAGTAGTTGTAGTAATAGTAGTATATTCTTCATCATTATTGTTATTATAGATATTGCTGTCGTTGTTGATATAATTATATAACTATTACTATTATCATAATTATAATAACCTTTTTGTTATTATTTTTTTCATAATCATTATCATCTTTATTAATACTATTACTCATATTATCATTATTATTATTGTTATTATTATTATCATTATTATTACTACTATTCTTATTATCATTATCATCATCAAAAACACCAACAACAAAAAATCGAAACGGCCTTATAGTTACGCTCACCGTATAAACGCTCGTGATTTTGAGTGGATACATCACGGTGAGGATAACCAGATGCACATAAACCATGCCGATCGCCGTGCCAATGAGATTCATCCACAGCTGGGTCCCGTAGGCGTACATTTCTGCCGGGTTTCCTGTGGTTGGAGACGGGAATGTGGGATTTATGATCTGGAATTTTGTTAGCGGTCTTGGGAATGTTGGGAATGTGGGAATCATGATCTGGAATTTTCTTAGCGGTCTTAGGAATGTGTGGGAGTTAGATTGCTGCGTTGGGAATTATTAAGAGAATTTTAGGGGCGGGTAGTTTGAAATGGATTTTTTTATTGCGAAAAAGTTTTTGATTTTTTTAAAGAGAAAGTTGAAAAGTTAGAAATTTTTAAATTGCGAAAGTTGGACATTGTAAAAATGTGAAAAATGGTTAGAAATATTAAAATTGTAATATAATTAGCCGTTCAACATTGAAAAAGAAACGTTAAAATGCTTAAAGTATCAAACCACGAGAGTAGTGTTAAAGCTGTCAAAAAGTTAGTAATGTGGAAAGGTTAGAAATGATGAAATATGAGAAAATTAGAAACATTAAAAGTGAAACATTTTGAAATATGAAAATCGTAAGATTCTAAGAAATTTTGAAAATTTAAAATTGATTAATTTAGAATTTCTCACATTTGGAAAAGTTGGAACTTCTAAAGTGAGCATTAAAACTGTCAGAGATAAAGAAAATCTAAGATTCTGAAAAATGTAGTGATAGTACTATGAGAATATGAGAATATTAAACATCAGAAATATTAGGATTTGTTGATTTGTTAATGCTAAAGAAGTTTGAATGGTTAGGAATGGTAGAGCTATTAGAAAATGTTTGAATGTTGGAATTGGTTGAGTCGCTAGACCTTTGGTAAGACTGTTAGAAACATTTGCAGAAGACAGACCGTAAATAAGTGATAGAACGTTAGAAATGTTACGATGTTATAAGTTTGGGAGTTTTTTTTTTGGGATGTTAGAAATTTTTGAATCGTCGAAAAATGTCAGAATGTTAGAAAATGCTATAAAAACAGTAAAAATATGAGGATAATTAGTGGCTTTGATTTTTTCTATTTTTCCCTTAAATTTGCATGACATCTTTATAAATTATTCCACTTGATTATTTTTCCTTATTTCGTTTCAATATATTTTCATAAACGATTTATCTGTTATATATAATTTAAACACATACTTTGTTTCATTATATTTTCATAGATGATTTATCTGTAATCTGTATGTTACTCAAAAATAAAGTAACCTGCCAGAAAGCGATGTGTAAAAAATAATGATAATAATAATTATCTCCAACTTACCCACCACCGTGACCGAAGAAATGGCGCCAATCATAGTGGACAGGGCGACCGCAAAGGGATTCATTTTCCTGCCGCCCATCAGGAATTCGGAAGCTGCCGCCTTCGCATCTCCGCCCGTGTTCCTCTTGCCCCTCCATCCTGCCCAGATCCCGATGCCCAAGGACGCCATTAACGATACCACGAACACGGCCCAGTCCCCGCCGCTGAAACCCGCCATTGTGATCGGCTTTTGTTTCGCTGAGTGCTTTTTGAGACGATTATATATATATTTTTTATTTCCTTATAATTTGTATTATAATTTCGACAGCGAAGGATCCAAGAACTGCTTCCTTTTTAAATGTCTGCGTCGGTAATATCTCTCTAACTGTGATAAGATGTTATCGCTACATTATACAACGAATAATTTGCTACATAGCACTAAACCGCTCAACATTCGCTAAACAAAATGGTGATAATTTTTCTTAAAATACCACCACAGGATAAATAGTTCCTAGTAATGTGTTCGCGTATGTGGAATCGCGCTCTATGATCTGAAAATCTGTGGGAAGCCTTGAAGATAGAATTTCTTACATAAATAATCTTATCTGTATTCGA
>NC_091574.1:21184721-21199721 GCF_042767895.1 Penaeus vannamei
ATATTTAAAAAAATGACATGAACAGATGAAAATGACATAAACCTAAAGAGTTTTAGGAATGTATCATTATTATCATTTACCCTTATTACTTCTTCACCATTTTTCTTAAATACACACCTGAAAAAACTTATGATGTCTACACAGACACAGGAATAATATTATTAGATGAAAATAAAACAAGCTTTGGTTTCATCTTGCTCGATTCCTGCTGAATATATTCCTTAACTTTCCTGTAAATGTATTTATGTATATTCGAAGAGGCACTAAGAATTGAAAAAAAAGGAGAGCAGATGTAATTTTCAAACCTACAGCATATATGATTCATTTAGTGGAGTCTGTGACCTTTCCATAATCTCCAGCATTCAAATGAAATTAAGACGTACAGGTTGGAAGCCAGTGTACATGTATACAAATCTTATAAATGAAACTTCAATGCACAATTGAGAGAGAAGGGGAGATTCGCAAAGCAATCACACACATCTGACGTACTTTTATAAGATACCTCTCCAAAAAGTGAAAAAATAAAACTGTTATATAACCTAACATCAGTGAATACACCTGGGCATACGAGCACAGTACGCTAGAACCAGGAAAACATAACATTACATAAATAATTAAAGCTTGCAATATAAAACACAAAGATATCTACACAACGTTCCCTTGTGTTGACCCATTCTCTAAGGCTACATGTGTCTTGAAGATGGGAAGGAAGGGTCTTCCCCCTACACCCCAGCCTTTTTCAGGAGTTCATCAGCAAACTGCTCCAAGTCTGCACTAAATCTGCAAATGAAATATGGTTGAGACTCTATTACCTTGCTCAAAACAGCCTTAGAATAAATAAGTAATAACATAAACCAAATGTCATATCCTAGGTATAGTTCATAAATAATATCAACATTCAATACCAAACAGTAACTTGAAAAGAACTGTGGCTACATTTCCTAAATCTGGGGGTATATAACAAATAACATTATTCATAAATAACACCACTATGAAAATCAAAAGGGGGAGTAAAACAAAGCAGGATATTAAAGCCACTGGAGAGCATGTATATACACAAACACACACACACATACACAGAACTTTAGTTTATCATCTTGATTATATGCTGCAGCTAGAGAGACTTAAAAATGTGATTAGCCTGAATCTCTGAATAAAAAATGTACTTTAATACATACAGAGACAACTGTACTTAGCAATGCTGGCATTGCTTGTTGATATACATAAATACACATTATGTCAAAATTATAATCACTGAAAACAAAACAGAAACTTTCTCTGTTGAAAAAGAAAATTTGCAAATAATATAAATAACAAAAAATATGAACAAAAACATTATTCAAATGTAGCCAGCCATGTGGATCAGGACATATAACGTCTTTATCATATTCTAGAGAAAAAGTCTTTCTGGGTTATGTCTCTTCAAGAGTAAATGTCTCTTTCAAGAACAAAGCATATCTTTTAAAATAGAATATTTACAAACCACAATATACACACTTCCTCAACTATACATATATCAATCGCACATAAAATTAAAAAGCAATTATTTACATTCAGATACAACTACTAGTATCAATATGTTTGCCTGTTTCATTCAAAGATAATTTTATCATGGATGGAGACATCTAAAATGCACCTGTTTTCTCAAATGCAATACAACCTACTACCATTTAATTCTCTAAAAGGCATTCTGATCCTGTTATTGTTCCTTCCTTTGCTGTACATAATACAAATAAAACTGTCATCTTTCCTTTGAATATTCACACTAATCATAAATCAAACCTCTTATATTATGTAATCCATTACTAATAAATAATAATCAATTTCTAACATACTAAAGAACAGCACAAAATTACCATCTATCCAAAGACTTATATTCTCTAAAACAAAAATGACATTCAAAATGACAATATGACTGGATATAAACAGCCCCACATTGTATTATTCAAGTCCCACACTCTCACTTTATTATATCTAAACCCTTTTGAACTGATTTACCACAGTCTCATCCAAGTCTCCACTGCACAACCTAACACAAAGTATACTCATTTTTTTCAGTTACACAAACTAGATAGGATTCTTGCAGCCAGTTTGCCTAAAAACTGCCGAGGTTCCTCTGTGAAGCTCTAACAACCATTCTTGTTTTATCTATTCAAGTAAATGCTTGACCTACCAGTTCCTTTGCTTCTCTTATACCTCTATTATTTCTTCTCTCATACATTGAGCATCCTTGTCAAGACTTTAAAACAACAATTTATCTCTTGTGCAGAGACAAACAAGACACAAGCAGAGGCAGAAGGTAGAAAGTAGAGAAGCTAGTTTTTTAGCCCCTTCTTTAACTTCCCTATATAAAAGGGTTTTCTCTTAAAGAAAATAACACCAAGCATGATTACACAAGTAATAATTGGATTTATAAAAAAAGGTATAAGAACAAGGTTGCAAGCTCAAGGGTAAACATGCAGAAAAACATTTTTTCTTTTCTATCTTCTATGGAAATGCTAAAAGCACTCACATGTTAAATCATGAGATTTAAGGTAGCTTCAAAAGTCATAATGACACACTAAACAAAAACAAAACAAAAAATAATCCTCATATTTGCACTGGATAATGGATCTATGAAAAAACAGCTGTTATATGCCTCACATTTAGTTGTGACATTGGAGGGAATAAAAGGACAATAATTAGGACATCTGATTACTTCAAGGGTCTAAGCTTTATCTAGAAGCTGTTACCTTGCCAGTTCTTGTATTTCCTGTTCAAAATACTGGGCTCGTAACCTGCCTGGATAAAAGCTATAGAGATGACTTACTGGGAAACTTGTGCTGTCATGCAGCTTTTCATTGTCTAACCACCTGTGCAAAATTCAGGTCATATCTTATTCAAAATAAACTCTAAGAAAGTCATAGGAAAATATATTTATTTAAAAAATGTGTATATTTTACCTTTGCGGATTTCCACTACTGAAAAGAAAATAGGTTTCTGTACAAAGTATACTTTTAGTAGTGTGCCTTGTGTATACTATTTTGACTACATAGAACATTCCTTATTGTTCTTTGCATCTTCAGTCATAGAATGAACAGTGCATTACTTACTTTATCAGTGCTATCTATAGTAAGTGCAAAGTAATGTGCATAATAACATTTTTCTATTTGCATGAACTTAGTAAATCTGAATAAATACCACAGCATCTGAGTCTTTGTAAATATACATATGCATACAATCAATTCCTACAATATGTATATCTTGTTCCCCATTATTCTTTTGAGAAGACAGACTTTCAGTATAAATATGACGTCTATAAAATTATATGATGCCCAATGAAGTTTGATAATAATGTCTCTCTCATCTATATTTCCACTATAACAATATTCTTATGTAAACCTTGTTTGCATATGCATAAGTACTAAAGAAACCAGTTTATAAATGTGACTTTTTACAATGCTTCATTTGATACCAATGGCACCACTCTTCATGCTATGTACAATCTCCCTAAAAAATACTTCACAAATTTTTAAAAAAGTAAAACAGTCACAAATTTATTTCCAAGCAACCAGAAAACTTCCACAGTGAAAGATGAGGAGTGGAATGAGTGAAATGAGAGGAACAATCGAGCATCAAGTGTGCTGTGTGGTGGTAGGCAAGACTACTACTTACGGAGAAGGAGTCAACGCTTATGGCGCTACTACGACACTGCCTCTTTCCCTCACCAAAACACATCTCACTACGCATGGCGAGAGAAAGCGATAACAGGGCTAAAACTCTCGCCGTCTCACAAAAGCCATTTACATTGTTACTCATCCTAATTCCATTTATGGCAATGTTTTAGTGAGATTTTTTTTTTTTTGAGCTATCCTCTTTTTGAGTACAGAGGATGGCATGGTACGGGACCTACTTTTTCCCTAAAGCTTTTCTTTTTTTCTGGTTTTTGTTATCAGAGAAAAAATTCTAATTATCTCATTGATGACTGCAAAGCTATATAAAAGATTCTAAGCACCAAAAATATTTGTGTTGAGTCAGTTCAAAATACCTGCTTTCATGATAACATTAACTTCTAAACTTTAAAAAAAATTGCTGATCCTCTGAATTCATACCCTTTAATGAACCCTGATAAATAGGGCCATTTCGCAGACAACATAAACCTTATTGCAATATTTGAAAACACTCTATCACACTGCAGTATACAGAAACTCCTTGGTGAAAATGAATTCAAATGTCCAGGAACGAAGACAAGTAGAGCGAGAGAAAAAAGGCTAGATCACAATATCCCAGCAATGACAGACAGTGTATATATGATATGAACCAAATAACTACTGTGTATGCAGCATTACAAAAAAAAAAAATTCAACTTATCACAAAGTATATCCAGATATCTTAAGTATATCCTGGTACTGATGACACTGAAAACTTATACTTATTACTTAACTTATACACCAAGGAATGTTTGGATACTGTATAAATACATAAATACAAGAATGAAACAATGATTACAAAATCTGCAACTTTAGTACCTATGAAGCAAGAAACTCAAATTAGATTTATGTGGAATTCGTACCATTATACTTGCAAATCAACTCTAAACATCTGAGAAATCAAGAATACTAATTAAACATCTATGGGGACTTTAAAGAAAGACATGCTGCAACTTACATTATAAATATGAACCATGTCAAAGGAAACTCATATACCATTAGATTTATATAAAAAAAAAATTCCATAAAACAAAATCTACTTTTTTATACATGTATACAAAAATATATTGTCATGACAGCAAAAAATCTTCTAAGCAAGATATAAGAACAGGCACAAAGCTTGTTTCACCTCACTTTATTTGACATAAAGGAGAGGAAGTTTATTCAAGCTGTTGCCATGCGGGCTATTCCAGCTTTTAGAACAACTTTTACGCGGACTCAGAAGATGAGGAATTCCTTCTACTACACTACCCTGGGTATCAATATCTGCCTTTTATATTCTTACAGTAAATGCTACTGTACACATCTGCCACCGAGCCCTGCTTAAACTCCCGTGTCCTTGCAGATACCGACCCCAGGACTGAGTTGTCCTTGCAGAAAACTATCTCTAAAGGTTAAAGAAAGATAGAGATACGAGGCCTCACCTGTTTGTGTAGTTGGAGGAAGGGCGGGAGCCTTCACCATGCCCATTCATGCCCGGGTAGTCTTCACTCTCAGGAGATGAAAGGCCATCTAGGAATAGAAAGTTTTACAGTTATTTCTTTATGGTTTAGTTAAAATGATGTAGAAAGAATCAAGGCAGGAAGGCAGATAGTAAGAGAGTGAGAAAGAAAAAGGAAGAGATAATTACAAGACACAGCTAAGGCATATATGGATAACCCAACTACAATAAATACATACATACATACATATATATATATATATATATATATATATATATATATATATATATATATATATATATATAAATATATATATATAAATATATATATAAATATATATATATACAAATATATATAATATATATATATATAAATATATATATATATATATATATATATATATATATATATATATATATATATATATATAGATAGATAGATAGATAGATAGATAGATAGATAGATAGATAGACAGACAGACAGACAGACAGACAGACAGACAGACAGACAGACAGACAGACAGACAGACAGACAGACAGACAGACAGACAGACAGACAGACAGACAGACAGACAGACAGACAGACAGACAGACAGATAGATAGATAGATAGATAGATAGATAGATAGATAGATAGATAGAGATAGATAGATAGATAGATAGATAGATAGATAGATAGATAGATAGATAGATAGATAGATAGATAGATAGATAGATAGATATATATATATATATATATATATATATATATATATATATATATATATATATATATATATATAAACAGACAGATAGATACATCAATCTATCATTGCACAACTAAAGCCACATTACCCCCACCTCACTTCTTCATAAAAGCCTATATTTGTCACCCTTACCCGAGTACATTCCCTGGTGGTCTAACACATCTGAGTGGTGGAGGAAGGAGTGGCCAAGACCTTCTCCCCCAGCCATCTCCTCTCCCCCCATAGTGTCAATATTCTCCGCCTCCTCCACCATGTCCAACCACTGACTATTGTACCAGCGGAACTTGTGGCACTGGATCCTCGTGGCCCAGTCTTCGTCGTTTTCCTGCAAAGGGAGGAGCGAGTGCCATTAGTTTATTTCTTAATCTCTTTCAGGTTCACTACTAGGCTGATAATACAATGAATAATAATAACAATAAAAAAACAATTTTAGTTTAAAAAATGTTTGTTCCTAAACCTCTAAAACATCAGATTAATATTTTCACCAACCCATGAACTGTACATTATGAAAAATTAATTACTGTCATTCTATGTAAAAAAGAAAAAAAAAAAAAGAAAAAAAAATTGATTGAAAGTTGCAGGAAAAACATTGCATCATTTAAAGTAAAATATACAGAATTCTTGCAAGAAATTATAAATACAATTTTGACCTTCCAGCAGCAAATATAGTTATGCTAAACAAAACTCAACAAGAAACCTCAATCAACAGATGGCTCTTAGTGAAAAGGTCAAAAACATAAAGCTTTCTCTCACAGCTATTATATCCAGCGTTGTGTCGCACACCCTTCGGATTTCTGTGTTCTTGTCGTGCATAAGGTCGATTAGGTAAGCTGGAACCTCAGTTGTGGATATGACTTGTGGCCGTGTACTCTCATGGCGCGTTAGTTGGTAAAAAACATATACTATCTGGAGTACAACTTCATCATCCTCTTGTTTAGCTGTGTTGGATGAAATGTTTAGTTCATGAGAATTTTTTCTATATCAAATGAATTCTATCTATGCAGACGAATGAAAAAATGCTGACCAGTTATTCAAATATTGATGTATTTTGGCCACTGTTATCAATACAACTTTTTGTACAGTTCTAGAAGAATCAAGTAACAAACAAAAAGAAATACAGAGTATAACCCAAACATTAACAAATTCCAACACAGTATTACCCCCAACACCATCAATCACAATAACCATTATCAATCAAATTCTTAAACCCCAGCAAAGAGAACGACGTATATCTCCAAGAACACACGTCCCTCTTCAACTCACCATTAAGCAGGTTGACGAGTGCCTGGAGTATGCCTGTCTCCACTATGAGCTCTGCAGCAGCCTGGTCCCCAGCCACAGTTCCCAGGAGAACCACCACCTCTAGGGCAAGGTCATCCTCTACGGCATCTGTCAGGAAGCAGATTTTTATAACAGTAAGACAAGAGAGGGAGAGAGGATGGTAGAGGAAAGGAGATAAAAGGATGGGAGAGGAAAGAAGTGAAAGTGAGAAGAGAGGACAGGAGAGAAGAGAGATTGAAAATAAGTAAATTCAACAAACAGTGAAAGAAAATAAGGGTTCCATAAATAATGCAATCAACACCACATTCTGAAAGCAACATTTTTGCTCACAACACACTCAAAAACAAGATCAAAGGCCTCTTTACCAGGTTGGAGACTATTTTTAATCCAATCAATCAGCTGGTATTTGGTAAGAAGCTGGCAATAGTCCAGATCTGGCAGAGAGAGGTTACCCAAAACGCCCACACACTCGAGGGTAAACTCATCGCTTCCCCCACTACTCACAACTTCACAGAGCTCACTGACAAAGTCCTGAAATCAAGAAGAAAAGTCCTCAATCAAATCTTAAACAGTTGTGAGATAATTTCCTTTGACGACTGAAATTCTTTGAATGTGCATACCTTCACACTGTGTATCTATCAAAATACACACTCAAAACATTCTTTAAGAATGACTGAACAAATAGTAATACAATTCATCATCATCCTCTTTTTTCTTATTATTGCTCTCCTCCCTACCATAAAGAGCTCCCTGGTAGGTCCTTCATGTTGGGCAATGTTGCGAATCATCTTAGTGAGCAGTGGGTCACGGTACTTTAGGGCCCTCTTCATGAGCAGCTTCAGCCCGGCCCCTTCACAGATCAGCTGTGCATTCCGTTTGTTGGCTGCCAGGTTAACAGCCAGGGCCATCAGCTCCAGTGGGACTTGAGGGCCTGGGGAACTCAGCACCAATTTCATCACCTTTACAGAGCAGAAGAGAGGAGGAAATTTCATGAAGCAAAAATCTTAATTCAGAAATGGACTCGATATAATACCTGAAAAATTGCTGGGTATGAAATGTCATGATTTTACTTCACAACAAATAGAGAAAAAACATATATACCTTTTGAAATCTAAAGATAATAAATATGTAAACTTATCACAAAATGAATGAAAACCAATAGACAAATTAGATGAGTTCCTTACTGTCGGAATGCAGTCAGTGTATGTAAACATGGACTTGCACTTGTCGTCAACGCTTAGATGATATAGAACCGCCAATACTGCTTGTTGGTGTCTTTCCTCGCCTGATCAATAGAAAATTGAAAGAACTCGCTAGGAGAATGATTTCTTTGAGAGGCAACACTGATAAAAAATGAAATGGCAGAATCATCTTTTTTCTTTTAGTATATGTCCATGAATTTATTGCATACTAAATTACCTTGTCCACAACCTATCATAAAACAAGCAAATATTTAATCAAACCAATCAAACACATACACACACACACACACACACACACACACACACACACACACACACACACACACACACACACACACACACACACACACACTCTCACACACACACACACACACACACACACACACACACACACACACACACACACACACACACACACACACACACACACACTCACTCACTCACTCACTCACTCACTCACTCACTCACTCACTCACTCACTCACTCACTCACTCACTCACTCACACACACACACACACACACACACACACACACACACACACACACACACACACACACACACACACACACACACACACACTTACACACTTACACACTTACACACTCACTCACTCACTCACTTACTCACTTACACACTTACACACTTACACACTCACACACTTCACTCACTCACTCACACACTCTCACTCACTCACTCACTCACTCACTCACACACTCACTCTCACACTCTCACTCACACACTCTCACTCACACACTCTCACTCACACACTCTCACTCACACACTCTCACTCACACACTCTCACTCACACACTCTCACTCACACACTCTCACTCACACACTCTCACTCACACACTCTCACTCACACACTCTCACTCACACTCTCACTCTCTCACACTCACATTTTTTCACACTCACACACTTAAAATCACTTATTTCTCAGTACAAATCCAACCAGTTTGCCCTAAATGTATAATTCTTAACTTGACCCACCTATGAGGGACACAAGCTTGGGAAGAAGACCAACTTTGATCATCTTGGTCCTGAGGTTGGCATCAAATGAAAGGTTAAGGAGGAGTCGCACGGTGACATTGAGGAGGTCACTGTTGTCAGTGCCAATCAGGCGACTCACTTTTTCTACGATATTTAAGTCACCCTGAAATAAAATTATAATGATGTTTCAATAATATAATTATAAATAAAATTCACTTAACAGAATCATATTGTGTGAATAATAGCTACAACAGAGTCAAGCTTCTTAAGCAGGAAGTACTAGGAAACCCACATTTACTGTCTCCCAACTTCAAGTAAGTCACCATAATTGGTGACATTCTCCTAGACTTTCTCTCTTTGACCATAAATAAACAATACCAAAATCATGGGTAGTTGCACCAAGAGGAACCCTGCATAACCTATCTCCCACAAGTCTGTATCAGTGCATGTCACAAGTAACAGCCACTTTCTCACTTTTTTGCAGAAAAACTGTTGACACTGGGTCCACAGGTACTCAGCAGGTGGGTCTAAGGGCTTTTAGCAATGACTCTATGGCTATATACGATGATCAAACAATAAAATCATATATCAAATATATTTATAAAAATATACTTTACCTACAATACCTCACACTTAATAAGACATAATATAGTAAAGCAGGAAAAGAAAGGGTAAGAATACAAAAACAGTAATAAAAAGAGGATAAATAAACACAAAAGTGAATAACTCTCAAATGAGAATTTATACCATTAAGCTTACCATATCATCCTTATTCTCCATATAAACAGACAGTTTCTTGAGGAAGGATACAACAAGGAGGAGGAGGTCTGTTGACTCTCGTTCCAGCATGCGCACCAGCAGGCCAACGATGTTCTTCCTGCGCATCTTCTCCTCTACCCGTACATCCTCAGCAATGTTGAGTAAGAGGTATGTACACACTCGTAGCACCTGGAGGGAGATAATGGCATGAGTGTTGCCATGCTTCAACTACTTGGGAACTAAAACAATTATGTAATTACAACTTCTCCCAAAAAATATTTATTAGTAGAATAATATAGATAAACACATAAAAAGATTATCTCTCTTGCCATTCATGAAATAAAACACATATCACTCCAAACCCTAAAACTAATTACAAAAATTAAGTAATATTAAACAAATAACAAATAAATACCACATAATATCCAAAATATAATCAAAACCAAGAAAAGAGTAATAGGTAAATCACAACAGCATGTATATCCTCCTCCTTTTTGCTTCCTCTTCATAAAAATCAGCAACACAAATTACCCCAAATCAAACCTCACTCCAAACACACCTGGTCTTGTTTGGCCACAACTGCCTGGTACTTCTTCAAGTTACGTTCATAGTCCTGTTGCAGCTTGGCAGGATCTGCCATGCCATCAGCCCCCTTCTTGCGCTTGGTCAGCTGGTCACGGTACTGATCTGTGCGCTGGAGTTCACCATCTATGATATCCATGCAAAGGGACCCGATCTGTGTGGGGAAGTTTGAAAGAAAAGCTCAATAAAGGTAGCCTTTACAATAAATATGACTTTAAACCCATGAGCATAACTACATATTCCAATGCTCTCAAAAGCATTTTATTTGGGCACTCACCTTAAAGTGGGAAATAACAGTGTGGAAGTTTGAGAAGACTGAGAAACAAAAGAAAGTGTAGACTATGTTGTAACTCAGGTCCAAGCTCTTTTTCCAGTCTTCACGCAGCACCCTGGCCAGTGCACCAAGAACAGTTTCTGTTAACAAAAACAAAAATCAGAATATTGAGGATTTTAATGATATACTAAAAGATGATATTAATAATAGTAATAATAATATCATTTTAATATTGGTAGTTTGTAATTATAAAACCTGTTATAATAATAACAATAAACTAATTATAATTAAAATGATAAAATTAAATACTACTGTTATTTTCAGACATCTTTTACATCTTAGAATGCAGAGAATGAATAATATACACACAACAACCCCTTTCTCAACATCAACAATATAAGAAGCCAAACACCTAGTAAAGAGAATCAAAAATGAACTATAATCAACAAAACAAAACAAAACTAACATATGCTAACCAAACCCCTCAAACCTCCGAGCTTATGCTCCTAAAACACCCCTTCCCCTTCTTTCTAAAAGACCCACCATTCTGGCACAGTTCCTCCAAGTAGTCCGGGTTCCTCGCTAACTGCAGGATGAGCGACGCCCCTCGCACCTTCTCAGGCATCTCCTCATACAGCATCTCCATGTAAGACTCCAACTCATTGAGGTTGGCCTGTTCGGTCGTGCCTTCCGGGGAGGAGTTATCGAGAGAGATGTGGCTGTCTGGGGTGGCATCAGAGGTAAATCAGTATCATGTCATCATTATTAACAACAATACACATACATATACGTACATACATAAATTATGATTTGTATCATTATATAAAAATTCTGTTTGTTGCATATTTTTATACAGTTTAATAGTCAATGCTATAAAATAAGAAAAAGGGGAAGAGAAAGAAGGTGATCATCATTATTTGAAGAATAAGAAAAAGGAAAGAAAGAAAGAAAGAAGGAAAAAAGAAACAGGAAAAAGGTAAAAGTAAAAGAAGAAGAAGAAAAAAAATTCCCACTTTACCTTTGACATTCTCCTTCCTGGTGAGCAGATAGGAGATGAGGTGCTGTACTTCACTCAGCTTCGAGGGATGGATCAGCTTGCACTTGTCCACCACTTCACGGGCCAATGCAGCTATGTCCGTGTTGTCGTCAAGGCTCTTCAGGCGGATGATCTTTTGGCACTCCTTGGGGAAAGAGAGAGAGAGAGAGAGAGAGAAATATAGCAATAAAAATAATGATGGATGTGTGGGAGATCAGCAAAGCTTCCCTTGGATAAAATACCTTGAGGTCTACCTTGGATTTGTTCACATGAGACTAGATTGGGCATGGCTAAAGTAAGAGGTTCAAATAAGGTCAATTCTTACTGCCTTATAGTATTGGGAAAGAAAGAATAAGTACAGGGGGTGGGAAGCAAAAACCTTCTCAGGTAAGAAGAATGACTTTTTTTTTATTACATTACACTATTTTCCTGTTACACAGTTATTGTGTCCCCTAAATAAGATAAGAATAAGTCCTACAGGACATATCAGTACACAACATCAAGCCAAATTTCAACCAAGAAATTTTCTCACCTCATGAAATACTGTTGAGAAAATAAGAAAAATAACAGTCAAAGATTCATAAAATAATAATATTGCAAAAAATAAACATCTCTGAAATTTAGAAGAGACAAATAAAAAACCTAGTATCAAGTTTCCTTTAAAAAAGGGACTTATACGACATAACAAAAAAACGGCTCACCTTCCTGTCGCCCAGCATGGCATCTCCCAGCTGGCCGAGGATGGTGGCCTCAAGCTCATAGTTGACCACAAGCGCTTTCTCTGTCGGGTGAACATCTAGCGAGCCGACCTTTACCTTCCTGTGGAAAAGAGATCAGTGGTATCAGGAGTATATCCAGACAGAAAATAAGGAAAAGGCACTGAAGGTAGAGGTTTAAGGAAGACAGGTTCACAGAAGTTGAATGAGAAAGTGCACAAAGACCAAGGCATCACTTAATATGGTCCTAGTCTTAATAATTACCAAAAGTTTCAAGGAAGGCTGTCCTTAATAAGAGTTGTAGTGCAACATATCTGAATTAAGGTATGTACAATAAGGTCTATATGCAAGTTGCAATTCAATTTACATAAAGACTGTGTAGACCTGAGCTTGGACTTACGACAATGCAGGTTAGGATAATCAGGTCACCTCATCCTCTTTGAGATACAAACATCTGCTCCAATAGACTTCACCAGATGAAAATCTCTCTCTCTTACTTTCCCTTTTCTCCTTCCCCTTTCACTCCCTCACATACTATCAAAAAATCCCATTTATGTAATTATAGTACCAGGAAATGTTTAGAAGACATTCGTATTACAGTATATATTTCCACACAGACCACACAAAGATAGAGAAAATTCAAGGACACTGTCATAGAGAGAGGAAAAAATTTCACTCACAGACAAAATAAGATAATCTGCACAGGCAAAGAAAAATATCAGAAATTAAGAAAATAAGTCCCCCCCAAAATGCCATCCCCAACAATGGGTTGGGGGGGTTCCAAGGGTTGTTTTGTTCAATAAGACAATATCTGTGGATTCCTAAGCACTCCATAGAGACTGCTAACTTGAATAATACCGACTTACTCTCAGAAGGGTGCGGTCACTTCGTAAACAACTGCCCATACTACTGCTACTTGCTGCTACTATCTATTATAATCAGACAGTTTGCTGACCTCAAACAAGGACTCAGTTCAAGCTCTAAACCACTGGAATATCTATGGAAGCATGGAGGCGGCAGTAATCACTTCGCAACAACACAAGACCACAGGCTGTCCGTCATAAATCACAGCAAGTTTCAAATGGGTTTTAATATTGAGATCCTATATACTTGTGAGCAAAAATCCTGTTTTAAAAAACACAGCCAGTTTCTGTTAAACATAAAAAAACTTTAAATCTACAATGACTATAGCCACCTAACTATAATCATAAGCCTACAACTCAAACCCACACTTAAATTAATGATTTTGTTATAAAATTCATGAAATCGAAGAAAAACAAATATGAAATTCAATCAATGGTTTTAATATACAATAAAGAATGAGGAATACATACACGAAATTATTGACACTTCTGGTTGATAGACTGGGTGTGTCCTGGCGACTAGATATTGATTTTCCACGTCAATTGCAACTCGTGATTGATTTCCTCCCCTAAAGTTACATAATACGTGTTGAAATCCCGAAATTCCACCACGCAAAGTACCCAAAACATATTCGCAAAGGGGGGCTTCCCTATGCCAATATCACAAATACACATCATATGTCGAGAATGCGTGATCTACCCCTCAACAATGCCCTATCTACATTATCTTTAGGTCGAAACCATCTCAAATTAACAGTGAAAGCACTTAAAAGAAGGTTAATTTAGGGGAAAACTTACTTTTTCAAATATCTGGCGTCCTCAACTTGCATTTTCTCCGAGTGTCATCCGTCTGCTATGTTGCGTCGCTTACACACTGTCACCGAGCTGTCAGGTGGCATAGAGAACGGGACTCAGCCTGAGTTTTAAAGGGACACTTAAAGGAAATTAAATTATGTTTTCTCTTTTCTTTTTTTTGGCATTATCATATTGGATTGTTAGATGTTGTAAATAACGATTTTTTAGAATATGAAGAGGGAATTGAGCTGGGAAATGGGTGTGAGATGAATATATTAAGGGAAATGTTGCGGGTCAACGAAATGATTATGAATTTCTGAGTTGGAATAGGACAATTTTAGGTTTGAGTTTGTATTACATCATGTAGAACGTTTTGTGGTAACATAGATAATAATATATTCTAATCTTGTGAAGACGTAAAGACATTATTTTAACACCAGTTTTTACGTTACTTATTTTTAAAACCTATTTCATATAAGGGCTAATCTGACAAACAAAAAAAATATATATATACGCATGATAGACTTACAATGAATAATTCATCTGACATTAAGTCCCAATTAGAATTATCATCAGCAACATCTAGGTAGAAAATTAAACCATTTAGATTCAATCTCTTATCATGGA